>NC_056739.1:826224035-826434035 GCF_019279795.1 Protopterus annectens
AATGTACGTACATAGTCAACCTGTTTGACATAGGCTTTATTTGTGGATTTCCAGCTGTTAGACAAAACAAGCAAACAGATACATTTCATGTATATATGTCAAAAGGAATAAAGATAACAGGATTTTTCTAGAATATCCATTACAAAAGTCATAAGCATTTTTTTGTTTCTTCACAGTGCGGGCACTAGGACTTGATGCTTCTTTTTAACACAGAGGAATTGCTCCTCAGCTATGAGCTGAGCGGTATTGGTTTGGACAGTAACACAGGGTACTAGATAAGCTAGGCTCTAGTTCAGGCACATACAGGAAGCACCGATGATGATTTGGTGAAGAAGATTTAAGAAAGACAAGAAGAGGGCAAGAGTAAATGATGGCACTCAACAAAGAGTTGAATGGACTGTGTGACAGAGTACCTATGACAGTCAGGCATGATGGTTGAAGAAGACAGGACAGTGGCAGTGAATCTAAGGCAGGTGGTGACAGTTGACATGACACATCAACCCCATATAGAAAATGGGGAAAAAAGGGACTTGGTGTTGAAGAAGTGTCACTTGTCAAGCTTACATTTATTCCAGTCATGAGACTGAATAACTTTGGACTGACAGCTCGTTCTGGCTTTGAAACTATGTCGGTTGCTGTCTTAAGATTGTTGTACTCTAGAAATGGTAGCAGTCTTTTTTTATTACTGTTGTTAATCTAACAGGCTGGTAATTTAGCAAATTTTTCTTTATATTCCCTCATCCCCCTTTCTGAAGGGTAGAGCTCCTGTCTTCCAGTTCTTCGGCTCTTCTGCTCCTTGTCAGTAAAGTGTTGAAAATCTTGAAGGGGTCATCCAACAAACTGGTCAGAATTCTGAGGACTCTAAGGCACAGCTATCTGACTCTTTGCATTATCGTCCCTTAATGTGACCAGTTGCACCTGAACCTCCTTCTTCTCTATCCTGTAATTAGGTCAATGTTCTTATCCTTCTCTTCCTTGCTTAACATGTCACTCTCCGCTTGCATTCCTTTATAAAAACTGAAGTTTTACTGCTTCTGCTTTTTTCTGCTTGTTCTCCTGTGACCTTCTCCCATTTTCAAATGTTCAAAAGTTTAGGAAAACAATCTCAGAGCTTGCAAAAGCCTTCAAGGTGTTTGCAGCCTGGATAGTCTGAAATGAAAACCTTTTCTCCTAACCAAACATCTAATTCTTTCTTTAATCAAGTCTCTTAATTTTAAGTATGATCATATTTCATAATCAAGCTACTAGAAAGTGAAAATTATTTTGCAAAACTTTACTTCTAACCATTGGTAATTCAGCAAAAAAGATGATTATTCCTTGTGTCTACCTGATGACTTCCTTTAACTATTAAAACACTTGCATTATAATTTTCATCACAGAAACATATACAGATTACAATATCTTTTCCCTCACAAGTCTATACTTAAGAGAATAGAGAGATAGTTCATTTAACCTTGTATTATATGTTATATTGAATAGATATAGTTCCTTTAACCATGTCATACCAAACAGAGAGATATTTCCTTTAAACTTCTATTATTTGTCATACCAAATAGAAAGATTATGTCATACTGAATAGATAATTCCTTTACCCTTGCATTATATGTCATACTCCTCAGTCTTTTTATTTGTCTACTGTTACTATAATTCATACCACACCTTTCGGCCACCTAACATGGACCGAAGCACTGAAGGCGGAGGTGTGTCCATATTCATTAAGGATATCCACACCTCCAGGCTAGTTACTCAGCATAATGCATCCGAGATTATCAAAGTGCAACTAACTCTGAGCAAGACCACAATCCAAATTATAGCTTGCTACAGATCCCCCACCATGCCCCAGGATTCCCACTCTTCATTTCTTGATACACTGGAAAATATTAGGGTACAACTTAACACCCTAGTAATGGGTGATTTCAACTACCCCAACATTAACTGGGAAAACTACTCATGTACCAACTCTTGTGCTCAAGTTTTTCTGGAATTCATAGATTCCAACGCCTTGGATCATCTTATCCACACCCCCACCAGGAGCAGCAATATCCTAGACCTGGTCATTACCAACAAGGGCAACCGGTGTTCCACACCAGAGGTCAAACCCTCATTGGTCAGATCCGACCACAAGCAAATCACCCTAGACATCCACATCCCACCCCCTTTATAAGCACTTACATGAGTGCATGGATCGTGCAATCCCTAACAAAACCAAGATGCTATCCTCCAAAAAAAGGAAGCCAATCTGGTGGTCCCCTGCCATAAACAAACTCTACAACAGAAGAAAGAAACTGTTGCAAAAAAGAGTAAAATCCCATGATTGGAGGAACTCTGCGGTCAGCCTCAGTAAGAAACTGAGATCCCTCATAAAATCCTCCAAATCTAGTTATGAAAATAAAATCGCCACTGATTCTAAAGACAACCACAAAGTATACTATAGCTATGTCAAGAATCTCAATGGCAACACTCAGATCTGCTCTGAGTTACAGCACAATGGCACTGAATATACAGAACCAACTGATATTGCCAACATCCTGGCAGATAGGTTCAGTGCTAACTTTCCCCCTCTCTCATCCCCTAAAGTGCCCATCTCTATACTGGAAGAATGCAAAGTTCCTGTAATAACGGCTGCACAGGTAAAAAACACACTCTTCAAATCCAAGAACACAGCATCCATGGGACCTGACAACATCCCAGGCTGCATTCTACATGAACTACAGAATGAACTGACACCCCACCTAAATACCATGTTCAATCATAGCCTCACCTCAGGCTTTGTGCCCACCGAATGGCACACAGCAATGGCTATCCCACTCCACAAAGGGGGAGCCACCAAGGACCCCGGAAACTACCACCCATTAGCCTGACAAGCCTGGTCTGTAAAGCTATGGAACGTATCATCATGGAACTTATAAACAATGACATTGGTAATCTCCAAACTCTGGACCCTACCCATTTCGGGTTTGTAAAAGGCAGATCATGTCTCCTAAACCTGATAGACTTCTCTGAAGCAGTCACCAAAGCTGTAGATGAGGGTAAGGTGGTTCACACAGCCTATCTAGATCGCGCCAAGGCTTTTGACACCATCCCCCACTCTGGAATTACAGATAAACTCACTAAACTAGGTATAAATCCATATGTCGCAAGATGGGTTGCCAACTTGCTCACTGACAGAACCCACACTGTGAAAGTAGCAGATTCTAAATCTAACTTCAGACCAGTGATAAGTGGAGTACCACAGGGTTCAGTCCTAGGTTCTCTCCTGTTTGGTATCTACTTCTCTGAAGTACAGGTTAACACAGAAGGTCTTTGGCTAACAAAGTTAGCAGATGACTGCAAACTAGGAGCTGTAATCAAAACTCCTAATGATGTAGACATCCTACAAAAGGGCCTTAGTGAGACAGATGCCTGGTGTCAAAGCCATGGCCTCAAGCTCAATGTCAAAAAGTGCATTGTCATCCCTTTTGGTAAAAACTCTGTACCCATGAACTACCACATAGGCGATAGTCTAATTAACACTGAAAGTGTGATAAAAGACTTCGGGACACAGGTGGACAGTAGTCTTTTCTTTGATAATCACATCGCCACAGTAGTCAGGAAATCCTTCTACGTGGCACACCTCATCACCAAAGGATTCTCATCCAGGAAAAAAAGAGGTCATTGTTTTCCCCTCTACTCATCACTTATTTAACCCATTATAGAGTACAATGCCCCTTTTGGTATGTACCTCACAAGACATCTACAACAACTGGAAAGGCCACAGAAATACCTCACAAAGAGGATTACCAGCCTCAAACAGATGCCCTACGCAGCCCGTCTCAAAACACTCCAGCTTTACTCTGTCGCATATCGCCTACTCAGAGGCGATTTCTGCCTAACATACAAAGCTATGTCAAACCCAGAGCTGTTGGTCATGCTCCACTTAAAGAAATCCCAATGGGACCTAAACCTTGTCACCACAATAAACAGAATATGCTGGAGGGATAGATTTCTGTTCCAGAGACTTCCCATACTCTGGAACAAACTACCTATCTATATCAAACAAAGCTCCTCATTAGCACTCTTCAAGAAAAATCTTGATGATTGGATGGGAGATAGGAAATTCACCCCGGGGATCACTTCTGTTGCTCTGCTTGACAGGGGCACAGGAAAATAATTTTCTTGGGTGGCAAAAGCCAGGTTACCGTTACCATTTGGCTAGGCTTATATAGGCCCTAGGGCCAATAGCCTAGTACCTACCTATGAACCTATGAACCTATGAATCTACTAATTCAATTTCTGAATTATTTCCAATCATTGAAGCTGTCTATAATTATACTTTCAAACAGGGGCACCATACTCAATAATAGACCTTATTATCAGTGGCGGCTGGTGACTTCAAATCAAAGGGGAGCTGCAGGAGACACCTGAATGGGTGGGGTCAATGGGAGGGGGTGCGGCCAACTAGAAAGAGGAGAAGCTATGCTCAAAACCACAAAATCTGTAACTTTAATTAAATACGCTGCCCTGAGTGCCAAACTGTCATTATGAGAGTCCAATCAAGACAAAATGAAGTGTAGAAGAAAAAAAATATTTAAATGCATTGGCTGCATGACAGCTTACTTAATATCTAGATGGAAACAAAAAGGTTGTGAGGCATGAAAAAATAAATTACTTTTTAAATACATTACTGGAATGCCAGTCAAAATCAAGTATAAGAAAAACAAGCAGCACTCAACTCAAACCACTTCTCCTTGCACTGCAGTTCTAATTATAATTTATATTCAGCTTTATTAAAGTACAAAGTAGCATGCTGAAAGTAGCAATATCTGTGATACCCCCACTTGTAAAAATGTTTCTTATCCAAAAAAGATCTGCTGCCTGACAACAACTATTTACTTGTTTCATGGGGAAAACATGATCAAAGTAAAAAATGAAAAGCAAACAAGAAACAAGCTCAAGATACATTGCTTAAAGGATTACTGCACAGGTTATGGACCACACATGATAGATTGGCATTCTGTTTAGTTTACAGGTAAAACCTGCAAAGATGACTGCAAGTCTCCAACAAATGTGATGAGCTTCTTAAAATAATGTAATTCTGTCCTTTATTACAAATACTGTCATATGCATTTCAACACCCAAGGCTTATACATTATCTAGTTATGTAAGTATTCTCTGCATGGCAACAACAGAAAGGCTTTCACTGTTGGCAATTCTTTAGTAGTATGCTTATTAAAGCTTACTTGCATCTTACAATCTCAGACAAGCTTACCTGATGGTCATTAAAGCATTGCTACTTAAACACAGAGTAGCAGGCACTTTCAGAATAATAATAAGCATAAATCAACAGTATAAAAATATGACAGAAACCAGAACATTCTGTAACATCAAAGACAGATGAAAAGCCACTGTAGTGCTAATGTCTACCTTGGTTGGGGGGATACTCTGCACATTTACACTGCATAACTGCTCCTTGCCTTGTTTGGACACATCCAGAGTTACTATATGGGGGAGTGGGGTGCAACAAGTATGTCACAATTTGAAATGTCTCTGGCTGACTGTGATGGCCCTGACACATTTGTCATACCTCTCAACCTCAGAGCAAGAAATCTGGACAAAGCCATACATAGAAGTGAGACAAAGGCCCAACAATAAGGACAATTTTTAAATATTGCCCTTATAAATTTAGAAAGATAATAGAATAGTAGGTCTTTCATTTGTATGAATTTTCTGAAGGGTATGAAATCTGAAACTCAAATGTCTGTCATTTTCTAACTTCAGTCTTTAATGATTTACCACTAATTTTCCAGAAAACCACAATTTTTTGAAAAATGGACCAAAAATGTGATGCAAAATATAAAATAGCCACACAATACAGCTGGGAACCTGTCAAAGAAGGGATACTTTTTTACTATTAGTACTGCTAACTTGACCACCTGACAAAATAAAAGACTCCACGTGCATTTCTGTAATAAAAGTAATCTAGAACTCTGATTATTACAGTTATTTATTAATTGTAAACCCTCCACATTTTTTTTCTAAAATTGCCATTTTGCGGAGGGATTATTAGGGGAAGAGCAACATTTTGAGCCAAAATCCAGGACAATTGAGAGGTTTGGATATGCCTAATTCTATAAAGTAATTTATTTGCACGTACCTCTCAAACTGTTAATGCAGGAAATCTGGACAAGACCAAATATATTGGGGGAACATATAAACAGTACTAAAAATTGCTCTTGTATAAACTGAGACCATTGATAGAATAACAGGTCTTGCTTTAGCATGCATTTTTCTGAAGGTTATGAAGTCTGAGACTCAGTGTTTACCATTATATAGTGACTTAATTCCTAAATGATTTGCCAGAAAACCACAAACTGTATGAGGAACAAACCAAAAATAAGAAGCAAAAATCTATTAATTCTGTGAAAATCTGGACAGTTGAGAGGTATAGTTCAGTCGGCGCTGTCTCTGAGTTTGCTACCCTCCTCCCTCACAAAATCATGGTCGAATGGAACCTCCACCCTGCAGCTATTCCAATGAACCATTAATTGGCTATTTCACCCCATTTACCATAAACACTAATGTGCATACTGATTTACTTATACAATGATTTGGACTTCATTTGAAAGTGTTATTTTGCATTTTACAGCAAAAACACTAAGACAGCTGCTAAATAAAGCAATGCAATCTCACAATGAAAACAGACGCAGCATTAAAACTTCTCTGCCCTTGAAACTCACATTCATAGAAACAGCATTGAAACCCACATTCAAAGAAAATACATTTGGCTAGTGGCAGATAAAGATTAACTTTGGGCTATTTTCAAATTATACGCCCCTTGCACACAAAACATACATGTGTTCTGTGATGCACCTTCCAGATTGCATTAAATTATATTCCCTGTAGAATGCAATACATTTGTTAGAGGGTGTTTTAAATTTATTGTTTTGAACATTTTTCCAGTAAACAATGAAACAAAATGCATGCACCAATAATGACAAAACTGCCCAATTGAGAACATTTCCATCATAAAAGTCTACTCAAACTTCTACATTTCACCAGTATCAGTAAATATGCACAATCTCTGCAGAAGTAAAAGTCATCTAAATAATTCCACATTAAAAAGATCTGTAACTAATGAAGACGTTGCTGCAAGCAAACAACTTTATATTTCATTGTCTCATCTACAAATAAAGTGCCTGTTGCCCTTGAGGAATAAATTGCCTATATTACAATAAAAAAATGATATGCTAGTAATATTGCAAAAGGGAATGGATGGCAAATAACGGACAGGTTCATAGTTACTAGGCATCTTCGCCAAAGAGGACATTCTCAAGACGGCAGCATCAACCCCATTTACAACACAGTACAATATCAGTAATGCATCTACATACTGTGGGAGTAGAACCCGCAGCCTTCTGCATGTACTTTCTGAAGAATATGAAGTCTGAAATTCAAATGCCTGTCAGTTTTATTTATTTAATATTTGTTAACCAGAAAAGTCTGACTTGGAACAAAAGCCAATTTTCAGCAGAGGTCCAGGAAGAAATACTGCAGACACATGTCTTTGTAACATGGGAGAACACCAGAACAAACCCACACAAACATAAGGAGAACATGCAGACTCCACACAGAAGGCACCCCAGCCAAGAATCAAACCAGAGAACCTCTAGCTGTGAGGCAACAATGCTACCACTGCACCATCAACTATTTAAGGAATTAAAAACTCAGAAACCACAGATTTTACGAGGAACAGAACAGAACAAAATATGAGGCAAAAATCTCCAAATGTTTCACAAACGGTGGTGGGTAGGGGATTCAGGCTCTTGTTACCTGCAGCCAAGGTACAGGGTTCAAGCACCACCACCAGCAGGTATTCTGAGTTCTCCCTAGCCACCAGTATATACCACTGGGGCATTTTACACACACACACCTTCAGTAATGATTGTACCATCATCCTGCAAATCAATCCAAATGCACACACACACCCATTCAGTAATGATTGTACCAGCAACAAGCACACCTTCAGTAATGATAGCATCATCCTGTGAATCAGTCCTAATGCACACACACACCCCTTTAGTAATGATCGTACCTGCAACAAGCACACCTTCAGTAATGATAGCATCATCCTGCAAATCAATCCAGATGCACAGCTTTCTCGTATCTGCAAAAAGTATTCCAATGATAAAATCCACAGCTTGCTTTCTAAGCTTCAGTACCCTGCAGCCTGCATTCAATCCGGAATGCACACTTCCGGTTTCTCGGCTCTTTCCTGGAACGGTGCAGATTCTGCAGTCTGATACCCTTTCAGTCTATGCAGTTAGCACCGCATAGACTTCTGGGAAATCAGCAGTCTGCTTCCTTCTTCCTGAATCTGGACTGGTAAGACAGCAGTCTGGATTCACTTTGTACGGAGGATTTGTAGGACTGTTCCACTGTGGTTTACAGCTTGGGAGGCTGCAGTTCGATATCACGAGCCGCCACTGCTTATTATTGGTTCATATATAGGCAACACTACTTCCCTATCCGTGCTCACAATAGTTTTAAATATATTTCTGAGCTCAAAATAACACCAAATAATCTGCAGTAAATGACCTTTAGATTTTAAATCTTTATTGGCTATTTTAATGCCCATGTCCCATACAATATGTACATCCCCTATCTGGCAATTATTAATAGCATTAGGATAATAATACATTTTTTTATATTAAATTTCATACCACAAGAAACAAACTGTAAAGATAATTCTTCCAGATGTCCCTGTAATCCTCAACAATCATTTACACTTTGTAGCATTGCTGCAATTTTTGTCATCCACACATTTACATAACCATACCTTTTCAGATTATGTAAAACTTGCCATAAGAGTTCCAAAAATGACTGGTCACAACATGGAACCCTGAGACACACCAGACATAAGCATTTTTACCCAAGATAATGTTTTGCCAACTTTTCCCCTTCAAGATCAATTATTTAAGTTTATCCATCTCACGCCATAATTATTAATACCATTCTCTGCTAATAATGCAATCATTCTATGATGTGGAATATTATCAAAGGTCCTTATATCAAGACAGACAACATCAACAGGCATACCTATATCCAAACATTCCATGAGTGGTAAGTAAGATAAGTACCCAGCCTAGCTAGTTGTGTCCCTGCCTTATTTCTTTCTGCCATATACCCCAAAAAAATGTTGTTTCCTTTTATGATCCCCTTATCTTATGACACCCTTTTAACTTTAGTCATTCCTACCTTTACCATCTTGTTGTTTTTTGGTTGTCTCCTTGTACTATGACTACTCTGGCTCCCACCTCATCCTCTCTTGTTGGATGCACTAGGTTTTGTCATAATTTTTAGTTTCATATTCCTATTTAAGGCACATTGCCCTACTTTTTCATTTTGTTTCTTCCTCACACCCTTGTCAATAGCACTGAGTAGCCTATTCATGACCCATTCCCATAAGTTATTTACTCTGCTGAAGTGGTACCAAGCAGAGTATAATCCATAAAAACAGACAAATGGAGTACAACCAGAAAATAATATATAAGTGATTGTAAGAAAAATAAACTGGTCAGGCTCTAGGTAGGCTAAAAACAATGCACTTTAATAAAATAAAGGAACAGGATAAGCGCTTTCGCACCAAAAACAAGGTGCTTCCACAGATCCATCTAAAAACAACTGAAGAATCATTAAATCCAAGTGCTTAAGATCATGTGACTGTAAGATAGGTTTTAAAGGTACAAACTCATTGAGACCCTTCCCTTTTACAGCTTCTAGAACTAAAATCCATTTAATTTCAAGGCATTCAGTAATTGTTCTTGACATGTTTAGCTAAGGCATTTTTATTATCTCCATTCTTTTCTGAGACTGATATCTCTGTATCGTCACGCAATGTTGAAGCTCATTGCATGAGAATGTGTACCACCTATACTGCTGACTCTCAATATATTCGTGACATCATTAGGAAGCATTGGAGGATATTGATGTCTGATGTTGAGTGTAAGGAGCTTTTAGTGTCCACGTTTCACCTTTAAGAATGGGAAATCTCTCAAGAAGATGCTGTGTTACAAGTCTGCTACTAAAGTGCACAAGATTACATCTAACAGAGCTGGTACGTTTCCATGCGGGGCTGTAATGTATGTAAATATGTTAGAGCTGATTTTCAGTTTTTTCAACCTGATCTAGAGCATGTTTTTGATTTTAAATTGTATGCTGACTGTAGTACAACTAATATTGTTTATTTGGCTGTTTGTGAGATGTGCCAATCATCTTATGTAGGTAAGACCAACAGGTGTTTAAGAGACCGAGCAAAAGAACATCTATGCAGTATTCAAAAAGGAGATGTTAAGAATGCCTTAGCTAAACATGTCTTGGGGTCTGGTCCTGAACACAGCTTTAAGTTTATGGTGTTAGAGATTGATAGAGAAAATATGAGAGCAGGTGATTTAAGAACAACTACTGAATGCCTTGAAATTAAATGGATTTTAGTTCTTCAAGCTGTTAAAGGGAAGGGTTTCAATGAGTTTGTATCTTTTATTAAAGTGGATTGCTTTTAGTCTACCTACAGCCTGACTGGTTTATTTTTCTTACAGTATAATCCATGCTTTAAAAACTCCAACACCATCATCTTTGCCTTTTTATTTTCACCCTTCCCTCTACACTTAAGCATTGTGGCATGATGACTTCTGGACAAGTATGTCTTAAAGTGCATGTGTATGACACTCATTGCACTGGTTAGGACCACATCAAGTTTTTTTATTTCCTTTCTGGCATAGTTCTACTTCAATTGGCCAAAACTCTCTTTGTCCAGGGCTTCAATCATTTATTACTGTCTTTCCCCAGCCTAGAACTTGACATTTGTCAGACTGTTCCTTGTAGATGCAGATCCTCAATGAGTATATCTCTCTTCCTACTGCTACACTTTTTTATTCTTTCATCCAGTTTTTCATTCTCCTCAGTTTTTGCATTCTGTGTATGACATACTTTATCATTTCAACAGTTTTTCCTTCCCTCCACACTTTCCTCTCCCTTAACCGTCAGGAAAGTTAAATATCATGTTTAAAGGCAGAAGACATGCTTTTCTTTTCAAAGAAAAAATTGTTTGCATACAAATTTATGCTTGCAAACACCTTTTTGCATGAAAAGAAAAGTGTGTTTTAAGGCCGTTAAATAAACATTACATTTTTCAATATTGCTTCCTAACACAAAAGACTAAATGTAGTAAGACATGTTTATGTCATTAATATTCAGAAGGACTTCATGTAGCAGTTATGTCATTCTAGGTTCCAGCTGTAATATTGCTGCATTAGTGTAGGTAAGTATGTAATTGTAAATTAGTGATGTAATTGCCAAACTTTTAAAGTAACAGTTTACCAAAAAAAAAATAAATACATAATGATATAGTTTTCTGCCAAAACTGTTAACAATTTGGCAATCACATCACTAATTTACAATTACTTACCTACACTAATCCAGCAGTATTAAAGCTAGAATCCAGAAGAATGTAATCGCTCCCTGCCCTCCTATGAATATTAATGCCATGAGTACAGCTTACTACATTTCATCTTCTACTTCTGGAAGCAGTTTAAAAAAAACAGTTTTATCAATGCATAGCTGTGGCATGGCCTTTGCTTTTGTATAAAAAATTGTTCACATGTATAATGATGCATGCAAACAACTTTTTAAAGGTTATTTTGCACCTTTAGACATCATCTTTAACATAAAGTGTAATTCTGGCTGCTCACTTGCTGTTCACTTGCTTCATTCTCAGCTTGGAATTCTTCCTCCTATTTGCCCTTTCATCTAATGCCCTCTACCTCCCTCTATCCTTTCTCGGTTATTCCTGTTTAGAGTTTAGCCAGGCACTTCCATGATATATCTCTTCTTGTGATTGACCCATGTTTCTGTGATAATAATAATATATATCTTCCCTGTCTGCGTCCTGAAGGCCAGTGTGGAAAAAGACAAATGGTTTGGTGAGTGGATTATGTCAGCTGACTTTAACCAACCAATGGCTGTTCTCCACATCCTTCTCTGTACTACTAATGGACAGATTCAGCTACTATACTAAATGCTTTATCCCATGCATGGGTCAATTCAAAATTTCTTAGGTATGATCTCAGTTATTCTCAATAAGAGTAATATATGATTATCAACCATGAGTTAGATAAAGCTAGTATCTAACCAAATTGGATAGGTTAATTACAGCACAAAAAGGAAAATTGTCTGGGCTTAAAATACCCACAAGGGCTGCTAGCCTAAAATTTAACTATGAATGTACGGCAGTCTCTTTTTTTGTATTTTCTGTAGATATGGCTGAATTATTTGTAAAAGAAGGTAGCAAAGTGTCATTCCTTCTATGACAAAACTGCATTTCCCATTATCTCTTAATCTAATCCACTTTAGTTTTGAATGGAGCTCTTAAACTGTTCTGCTTCTGAAGCTATCAATAAAAGTTAACACAATAACTTACAACAAAAACAGTGAGTGTTTATTTACATGGCTCACTTCAGTTGTTTTTAAAAGGCAGTCCTGTCTGGTTATAATTTGTACTACTTTACAAGGTATAGAGTATTTTTGTTTGCTGTTATTGGTAGTCTCAATACCATATGCACATGCTATAAAGCAGTGGTATTTTGCAGTATATTTTAATACTTGGTAACATATAGATGCATTTCTGTAATGATCAGTGGCATTTGCAGTGCTGTTAATGCACACTGTAAATGAATGGATGAGTTGTGTCTATAGGTTGAGTACTATGTGGGATCAGAGTGTATATGAAAATTTATGAGCCGCCTTTCCTGTACTGGCTTTCAATTGATTTCTATTTAGGAGAATAATTAAATATTTATTTTCACTTTGTTAAGATCAGGACGTCAAAGAAAAAGGGAAAGCTGTAAAGAATGCTACAGAAGAATGCAAAAATCAATCAATTACTTTGTAAGCCTCATGATGTTTTATTAGTACCAGATTAGGAAATTACACCAACACACAGTTCCCTGAGTAAAGAAGATGGTAATAAAGTTGAAGTGGACAGCAATGAGTGAGCTAAGAAAATGAGTGGTGAAGGTGTATCATATTCACTAAGGGATATAAAAATGTAAAGAAATGTTACTCCCTTAAGAGTAACTTGAGCAGAAATTCTGACTTAAATGGAAACAGTGTGTGAGGCACATAACACATAACATACAAAAAAAAAAAAAAAAAAAACATGCACCATGACCTGAGAGAACAGTAGAAGTGAAAACAATCATAATCACATTCAACACAGGCATCTTAATAAGATAGTATAGCCTGAAAAATGCAGAGTTTACATTTGAGGACTATGACATAATAACATAGCATTGTCAAAAGCAGGAACTGTCTGCAGGCACATTGTTAAAGAGCATATATGTAAATGGTAAGTATATTCATCAAACAGGACAGTGTTATCCCTGCTGCATGCATAGCCTGCAATATTTAAATTCAGACTTCAAAACTGCTGGAAAAATCCTGTCAAAATCAAATATTTGAAAATCCATAATTCTCATTGTTCTAAATGAAGAGTCAGTCAGCCAACAACAGTGCAACAGCAGATTCCTATGTTTTATTATTTTATTTCATTTTTTGTCCTCAGCATCCAATTTGAACCCATAGGCCCAGTTCTGCTGACTCTTTCTGCCACACAGTGCTCTTCACTGCTTATTCCTGTACATAGACAGAGATGCTTTGCATTGCATTGGCCCAGATCGCTATGTAGACAGCAGTGTTTTATGAGCAGGGGTTACATGTCTTCTACAAACTCTCAGGGCACTTAATGTAACAGGCTGGAAGTGGATTAGCCTCTGTACAATGGGTGAGCTTCACTTTTGCTAGCCCCATCCACATACAGATAACTTCATCACCTTTACAAAGGTAGGCATCTCTCTCTCTAGCTCTCCCTCTACCCCTCATTTTTATGGAGTCTTCACTGGGGAATCCTATTGAGAAAGTATTTGTACAGAATCCATCCCCACTCCCACCTTTCAAGAGGGGGTTGAAAATGTAGTGTCCATCTTATTATTTCAATGTGGCTCATTTCTACTACAAATGGATGCTTATTTTTTGGTTAATGGAAATATTGTAAAATATACCTTGGAGAATAATCTACCTATCTTTGGGAGAGAAGCAAAGGTAATTTTTAACAGTGGAAGTCTCCTTTCTAGCACATGCCAAATTATAACTAGATTTACACATTTTATGAGCCTTCTGGTAATCCACAAATTGACTTCCTGCCAGAACACTCCAAACTTATTAACATCTTGTGCTTACAGAAACAGTTGTTGTTAGGAGTGCAGCTTAGCAAAGTGCTGTGCTGCTTGGTGTGGCCTTCTGTATGCATA
Source organism: Protopterus annectens (assembly GCF_019279795.1). NCBI lineage: Eukaryota > Metazoa > Chordata > Ceratodontiformes > Protopteridae > Protopterus > Protopterus annectens. The sequence continues at coordinate 826,238,378 of NC_056739.1, forward strand.
CACATGGTAAAACATGTTTAATTATACATGAAACATTTCCATTTGCATATCTCATCTGAATATTAAAAGAGGAAATCTTAGTGCATCTTATTGGAGCAGTACATTTTATTGTACCACAAAAAGACAAAAAAAAAAAAAACACAGTTAATGGATTTTTAGTATCCCATGCACTGTGGTAAAATGCACTTTCTAATCTGTTGGTGCATGCACTCGAGGCACTCCTCAGTATGGAGAACATCGATATCTGTGCAGTAACAGAAACCTGGTTTAAGGCACCAGAGAGCACCCCAGCACTACCAGGCTATAACTCATACCATACTTTTTTGGCCACAGAACCCAGACCAAAACACAAAAGGAGGGGAGGGGGGTGTATTCATATTCATCAAGGATACCCACATCTCCAGGTTAGTGGTGCTGCATGATGCCTCAGAGATCATCCATGTGCAACTAACAACAGTCAGAGCTGCAATTCAAATTGTACTTTGCTATAGATCACCCACGATGACACAGGACTCCCATTCCACATTCATGGAGACACTGGGAAATATGAAGGTCCTATCAAATGCCCTAATATTGGGTGATTTCAATTACCCAAACATTAACTGGGAGAACTACTCAAGTACTAACTCCCTTGCCCAATGCTTCCTAAAATTTATAAACTTGAACACCCTGGATCAACTAGTCAATACCCCCACCAGATGTAACAACATACTGGACCTGGTCATCACCAACACAGGTGACCAGTCTTCCACACTGGAGGTCAACCCCTTACTGGTTAGATCAGACCATAGACTAATCACTTTGGATATCCACATTCTGCCCCCACCCCCAATCAAGGAAACCACCATGAAAAACTTTTCAAAAGCAAACTTCACGTTACTTAAGAGCGAGGTGGAAAGGTTCACAGCCCCCATGCTAAAGGACAATACTGTCCAAGCTGCTGAATCCCTTACAAAGGCACTCTATGAGCACCTGCAAAAATGCATTGATTGTGCTAGCCCAAGCAAAACCAAGACTCACTCCTCCAAGAAAAGGAAACCAGTCTGGTGGACCCCTGCCATAAACAAGCTATACAACAGAAGGAGGAAACTAGTACAGAAAAGAGTAAAATCCCAAGAAGGGAAGACATCCCTGATCAGTATCAGCAATAAACTGTGATCCTCATAAAATCATCCAAGGCTACCTTTGAAAGAAAAAATGCCAAGGACTCCAAAGATAACCACAAAGCATTTTTTAGCTATGTCAAGAACCTAAGTGGAAACTCTCAGATCTGCTCTGAGTTAGTGCAGAATGGCACAAAATACACTGAACCAACTGATATTGCCAACATTCTGGCAAACATGTTTATTGCAAACTTCACCCCCCTCTGACCCCCTAAAGGGCCCATAACCATACCAGAAGAATGTAGAACCCTGGCAATCACTGACACACAGGTTAAAATAGTCCTATCCAAAGCCAAAAACACAGCTTCAATGGGACCAGATGGTGTCTCAGGCTGTGTCTTACATGAGCTCCAAAATGAACTAACCCCTCACCTAAACACACTGTTCAAACTCAGCCTCTCTACAGGCTACATACCCATAGAGTGGTGCACAGCAACAGTTATCCTGCTCCACAAAGGTGGACCACAACAGACCCCAGGAACTATCGCCCTATAAGCCTGACTAGCCTAGTCTGCAAGGTTATAGAGTGCATCATCATGGAACTCATTAACAGAGACATTGGGAAACTCCAAACATTGGACCATACCCAATTTGGCTTTGTTAAGGGCAGATCATGCCTTCTAAACCTGGTGGACTCCTTTGTGACAGTTACCATGGCTTTAGACGAAGGAAAGGAGGTCCACACAGCCTACCTAGACCTTGCAAAGGCTTTAAACACCATTCTCCATTTTGGTATTATAGACAAGCTCACCAGCCTGAACATAAACCCCTATGTCACAAGATAGGTTGCCAATTAGCTCATGGATAGAACCCACACGGTAAGAGTTGTAGGCTCTAGGTCTGACTCTAAACCGGTTACAAGTGGCATCCCCCAGGGCTCAGTCCTGGGACCCCTCCTGTTCGGTATATACATCTCAGAGGTACAGGCGAGCACAGGAGGATTATGACTGATCAAGTTCACTGACGACTGCAAACTGGGGGCCATAATTGACTCTACGGTCGTTGCAGACATCCTCCAGAAGGGTCTCACTGAGACAGATATCTGGTGTCAAAATCATGGCCTCAAGCTAAATGCCAAAAAGTGCATAGTCATCCCCTTTGGAAAAAACAAAGTACCCATGAACTACCACATATGTGGTAGTCCTCTAAATACAGAAAATGTAATAAGGGATCTGGGGACCCAAGTAGATAGTAATCTCTCCTTTGATAATCATATTGCCAAGGTGTTTAGAAAATCTTTCTATGTGGCCCACCTAATCACAAAAGGGTTCACATCTAGAACAAAAGAGGTTATTGTGCCCCTCTACTCATCACTCATCAGACCCATCATAGAGTACAATGCCCCATTTGGGATGTACCTTACAAGACATCTGCAACAGCCGGAAAGACCACAGAAGTACCTCACCAAGAGGATTACTGGCCTCAGACAGATGCCCTATGCAGCCTGACTGAAGAAACTCCAGTTTTACTCGGTTGCATACCGCTTACTCAGAGGTGATCTCTGTCTGACATACAAGGCCATGTCCAACCCAGAATTGATGGACATTCTCCACCTAAAAAAAAAAAATCTCAGAGAGCCACATGCTCTAAGGATCTAAACCTCACCACAAAGATAAATAGTTGAACTGTACTGCTGATCAAACCAGCGTATTCTATATCTAGAAAGTTCAGCTCTACTTGATTCTTAAGTAGACTATTCTTTATCTGTAAAGACTAGCACTTGCTCCTAAAGTATTTTTTACCTTGATATAGCACTTTTATTATACATAGTACCCCACTAGCCAAAATCCCTTTTCAATCACCCACATAGTCTTTTCAAAGTCCTTGTCTATTCCTTCTAGCATGTCGAGGATCAGTTGCTAGTGTCCTCTCCTGCTCAGCTGGTGAATCTGGGAATATTGAGGCAATGTTACAATTGCCTCATGTACCTGGACAACCCTCTCCTTCTTCCACAAAACACAAATACATGCGAGAGATGCAACTATATAGCCAAACTGGAGGCTGAGCTCTCTCAACACAGGACTGGCAAGACCAGACAGGAGGAGAAGGTAACCTCACACACCACAAACCCAGTCTCACATAGTACTATCAATACTTCAAATCATACACATAAATACACAAAGACATACTCGAAGGCTCTGATCAAAAATCTACCAAAACAGCAGAGGCCACCAAAGCAGACACCCAAACATCTGCCACCTCAGGACACAACACATTCAACACATAGACCACATAGTCAGTGTGCTGAACAGTCACAGCCCTTAAGGCCAAACACAATGCCAGACACACTCGTCATTGGTGACTCCATAGTCAGACACACTGTCGTCCCGCTCACCAGATTGAGTAAGGAGAAGGTCACAGTAAGCTGCCTGTCTGGCGCTAGAATCTGCACTCAGGTCTCTCAACAGCAGGTACAAGTACGACTCTGTCATTGTCCACGCTGGTGTGAGCGACCTGAGGCGTTACCTTGGACTACATGAAAAGAGACATAGAGGAGCTCTCTGATTATGTAGCCCAGGCAGGTATGACCCTGACCTTGAGCAGTATCCTACCTTCACCTAGAATGATGCCACAATACAGTGATAAGATGATCAGCTTTAATAATTGGCTTAAATTTTGGTGTCATTCAAAGGGGATCAATGTCTGTCTGCCTGGGATGACATGCTGGACAAGCCAGCACCTGTCACCCTGGGCTTCGGATATTGGCAAAGGCTCTTGCCACCCCATAGTGCCTTTTTTAGGCAAAGCTCAAATTCTAAACCTACCACCCTAGAACACAAAAAAGGAAAAAACTAAGGGTAATGCTGCTCAATGCCAGAAGTCTCAATCTCAAGATGCACTTTCGAGGCCCTTCTCAGTATGGAGAACATCGATGTTTGTGCTGTGACAGAAACCTGGTTCAAGGCTCCTGAGAGCACCCCAGCACTATCAGGTTTCACCTCATATCATGCGTTCCGCCCCAAAATCTGGACAACACCAAGAAAGGGGGTGTCCATATTCATAAAGGACACACACACCTCAAGGTTGGTGGCAGCGACGATGCATCGGAGACCATCCAGGTGCAATTAACCATAGGCAAGACTGCTCTGCAATTTGTAGCATGTTACAGGCCACCCTCTCAAACTCAGGAACCTCACATGGCCTTCCTGAAAACACTGGAGGATAAATGTATCTCCAAATACCATCATACTAGGTGATTTCAACTACCCTAATATAGATTGGGAACACTATTCAAGCCCAAACACTCTAGCCCAAAGGTTCCTGGAGTTCATAAACTCAAATGCCATGGAACAACTAGTCACCATCCCCACAAGAGGAGAAAACATACTTGATCTCATCATCACGAACATGGGATCACAATGTTCAACACCGAAGTATACCCCTCACTGGTGAGATCAGATCATAAACTAATCTCGCTGGAGGTCCTCATTCCGCCCCACCTGAAATAAAAAGACCACAGTGAAAAACTTCTCAAAAGCCGACTTCACACTTCTAAAACTAGTGTGGTCTCCTTTAAGGCCCCTGAGCCAGTGGTAAACATTACTCAAACCGCTGAATCACTTACAAATGCCTTCTACCAGCACCTACAGGACTGCATGGATCAGGCAATCCCAAACAAAACTAAGACTCTTTGTACCAAAGGCAAGCGTCCAGTCTGGTGGACCCCAGCGATAAACAAGCTCTACAACAAAAGGAGGAAGCTACTACAAGATAGAGCAAAATCCTTGAAAGGTAAGACACCTTTGATCATTATAAGTAAAAACTAAGAGCTCTCATAAAATCATCCAAGGCAAATTTTGAGAGAAAAATCGCCAAGGACTCAAAGACAATCATAAGCCCTTCTTTAGCTATGTTAGAAACCTAGGAGGAAACTCCCAGATATGCTCGGAATTAGTTCAAAATGATGTGAAGATTACTGAACCTACACACATTGCCAACATACTGGCTGACAGGTTCAGTGCAAACTTCTCCCCTCCCCAAAGGAGAGATATCTATACCAGAGGATTGTAGCCCCAAACATCTCCACGCCCAGGTGAGAACTGCTCTCTCCAAGGCAAAAAACACAGCATCCATGGGACCGGATGGTGTCCCCGGCTGTGTGCTCCACAAACTCAATGAGGAATTAAACCCGCAGTTAGGACAGCTGTTTAATCTTAGCCTCATCTCAGGATGCAAGGAGTGGCACACGGTGACTGTGGTCCCACTTCATAAGGGCGGTGCCTCCACCGACCCTGGAAATTACCGTCCCATTAGCTTGACAAGCCTTATCTGCAAAGCCATGGAGAGGATCATAATGGAACTCATAAATAAAGACATAGGGAACTTGCAGACTTTGGATCCATCCCAGTTTGGCTTTGTCAAAGGCAGATCATGCCTCTTAAACTTGGTTGACTTTTTTGAAACAGTCACCAAGGCCATTGATGAGGGCAAGGCAGTCCATACAGCCTACCTCGACCTGGCAAAGGCCTTCGACACAATACCCCACTCAGGTATTATCGAAAAACTCATTGGCTTAAATGTAAACCCATACATCACAAGATGGGTTGCAAACAGGCTAAGTGACAGAACCCACAGGGTCAGAGTTGCTGGCGCCATGTCAGACTCAAAGCCTGTCACAAGTGGTGTCCCACAGGGCTCAGTCCTGGTACCACTCTTGTTCGGCATCTACTTTTCTGAAGTACAAGCAAACACAGGAGGGTTATGGCTGACAAAGTTTGCAGATGACTGCAAACTGGGTGCCATAGTCGAAAACACATCTGACACAGATATCCTTCAGAAGGGCATCACATAAACGGATAACTGGTGCCAGAGCCATGGCCGAAAGTTAAACGCCAAGAAATGCATAGTCATACCCTTCGGGAAAAACAAGGTTACCCCTAGCTACCATATAGGTGGCAATCCACTGAGCACAGAAGAAGTAATCAGGGATCTGGGGACCCAGGTTGACAGTAACCTTTCGTTTGACACTCATGTTGCCAAAGTAGTTAGGAAAACCTTCTACATTGCCCACCTGATCATGAAAGGATTCACATCTAGATCTAGGGAGGTCATCGCCCCCCTGTACTCATCACTCATTAGACCTATGATTGAGTACAATGCCCCATTCGGAATGTATCTGACCCGACACCTGCAGCAGCTGGAAAGGCCCCAAATGTTCCTCACCAAAAGGATAAAGGGTCTCAAAAATATGTCTTATGCTGCCAGACTGAAAGAACTCCAGCTCTATTCAGTCGCATACCGCTTGCTCAGAGGTGACCTGTGCCTGACATATAAGGCCATGTCAAACCCAGATTTGATGAATATGCTTCACCTCAAAAAATCTAGATCCCTCAGAACCACAAGGGCGGGAGACTTAAACCTTGACATGGTTATTAATAGAACGTGCTGGAGGGACAGATTCATCACCCAGAGACTCCCTATGCTGTGGAACAAAATCCCAGTACATGTGAGGCAGAGCACCTCGCTGGCCTTGTTCAAGAGGAATCTTGACCAATGGATGGGAGATCGCAGATATACCCCAGGGATTACTTCAGTGTCACTGCTTGACAGAGGCACAACAAAATAATAAGGCATAGTTTTCTTCAAACTAAAGGGGTGGCGAAAGCCACACAACTATGGGCTAGGCTTATAAATGCCCTTGGGCAGATAGCCTAGTATGAACCTATGAACCTATGAACCTATGTGCTGGAGGGAAAGACTCCTGTCCCAGAAACTCCCCCATGCTTTGGAACATGATTGTAATCTACATTAGGCAGAGGCCCTCACTAACACTCTTCAAGAGAAACACTGATGCGTGGATGGGAAAAGTACAGTTTTGTACCTACCATAAATGTAGATGTCCGAGAGGAATGCATCTGCAGTCTTTACAAATGGGTTGTCCTGTCGTCAGGCAGCCCTTCGGTCGGCCGGATTCCAAAGTCTGGGTCTGGCTTCGGCTGGTGTCGCACTTCACCCGACGTCATTGCAGCAGTTATTCGGGTATAAAGGCATCAGCCGACGCCATTTTCCTCAGTGTTTCTTGCTCCAGATGCCAGGTGCCCTCTTGGATGGCTAAATTTGGATAAATGCCAATTTTTCCAAATAGTAGAGAGCAAACACATAAAATAAGCATGTATGTACATATATACAAACAAATACACCATAATAGATCCCCCCCAAGCTAGCTGTAGATTGGCAAGTACCCTAGGAGTACCTCAGAGGGGAAGGAGGGTGGGTAATCCTGACTGCAGATGCATTCCTCTCGGACATCTACATTTATGGTAGGTACAAAACTGTACTATGTCCTTCAAGGATGCATCTGCAGTCTTTACAAATGGGTAGAATACCATAGCTAAACTAGGGGAGGAGGAAAAGAGAAGAAATTATGGTGTAGTTAGGATCCCTTGTAAAACAGCAGTGGCAAACCCTGCTCGGGATCTAGAGTATAAAGGTAAGTTATAATGCTTGGCAAATGTATGCACGGAGGTCCAAGTAGCAGCCTCTATAATGTCCTTGGTAGCCACTCCTCTTAAGAAAGCTGTGGTAGTGGCTGTAGCCCTTGTAGAATGAGGCCTTATGTTCTGTGGAGTTTGCTTTCCATGGTAGGAGTAACAGAATCTGATGCAATTTCCTATCCACTTGGAGATTGTCTGTTTTGAAATTGCTTTTCCTTCCTTCCTGTTGCATATGCTACCAGAAGCTGGTCAGTTTTTCTATTGCCCTTGGTTCTGTCCAGGTAGTAGCGTAACTGTCTATGTACATCCAAAGTATGCAGCAGTCTTTCCCCCCTGTTCTGTGGATTGGGGAAGAATGTAGGTAGGTGGATAGCCTGGTTTAAAGATACTCTGGATACCACCTTAGGCATAAATGTAGGATTTGTTCTCATGGACACTCTGTCTTGATGGAAGATTAGGAAGGGTTGTACTGTCATTAAAGCCTGTAGCTCAGAAACCCTTCTTGCTGAGGTAATTGCCAGCAGGAAAGCAGTTTTCCAGGATAAGTGTAGAAGTTCTGCTGTTGCTGCTGGTTCGAAAGGGGGGAGTGTCAATTTTTCTAGCACAAAGTTCAAGTCCCATGCTGGCAACGGTGGTTTCCTAGGAGGTTTTACATTTTTAATTCCTCTCAGAAACTGCCTGAGTAGAGGATGCGAGAAGACAGGAGGATTGAAGCTGTATTCTGCAGAAATAGCTGATGCATGTATCTTGATGGAAGAATAGGACAGGCCTGTATGGTAAAGCTCTGCCAAATACTCCAGGATGTTGGCTATGTCTACCTTTGACACATCTTTTCCCCTTTCAGTACTCCAAATAAGAAATCTTTTCCATTTTCCTGCATAGTTCCTTCTTGTTGAAGGTCTGCTGGCCTCAAGGATAATGTCTTTAACCCTTTGGGATAAACCTGGGTTAGCTGTTCTTATGTAATGTTCCAGGCAGTCAGCTGCAGAGTTTTCAGGTTTGGATGCAGGGTGTTGTAGCCATTCTGAGTTAACAGCAATGGGATCAGGGGTAGTGTCCACATTTGTCCCCGAGACATGCTCCTCAGTAATGGGTACCAATGTTGTCTTGGCCAGTCTGGAGCTATCAGAATGATCCTTGGACGTTCCTCTTTGATTTTCAATAGCACCTTGTGCATCAAAGGAAGAGGTGGGAATGCATATGCTGTCAGGCCTTTCCAACTGAAGGATAGAGAGTCCACCTTCCAAGCAAGTGGGTGGTACGTCCTTGTGCAGAATTTCTTGAGCTGGTGATTGAGCGGGGATGCAAATAGGTCTATCTGTGGTAGTCCCCATTTCCTTGTGATGGCCTTGAAGATGTCCGGGTGTAGCATCCATTCGTGAGCATCCGAGGTAGTTCTGCTTAATATGTCTGCTAGGATGTTTTCTTTTCCCGGTACAAAAATTGCTTGCAACTGAATGTTGTAGCTCAGGGCCATATTCCATAGGTCCAGTGCCATCCGGCATAGGGGGTATGAATGAGTGCCTCCCTGTTTGTTGATGTACCACATGACTGTGGTGTTGTCTGTCCTTATCATCAACTGGCCTTTTTGGAGGAATGGTCTGAAATTCTGGATTGCCAGTTTTACTGCCAGCATTTCCTTTTGATTTATGTGCAGGTGCAGCTGATCTTGAGTCCATAAGCCTTGTATGCACTTGTCCAGCATGTGGGCCCCCCAACCGAGGTCTGAGGCGTCCGTTGTGATGGTTTGGCTTGGTTGAATGCTGTGGAAGGGCAAACCTGGGTTTGACTGACATGCCTGAGCCCACCATAGGAACTCTTGTTTCAGGCATGGGATTAGAGGTATTTCGGTTTCTAGGCTGTGCCTGTGTTGAGACAATAAGTTCTTCAGGTACCACTGTAGCTTTCTCATATGTAGTCTGGCATGAGGGACCATGATTATGCAGGATGCCATGAAGCCCAAGGCCTGCAGTACTTTCCTTGCTGTTAGTCTGCTCTGTTTTGTTAATGCCAAGAAGTAGAGAGGAAGTTGTTCTTGCTTTTCTGCAGTTAGGAATGCCATCTGTTTTGTTGTGTCCAATTCTGCACCTAAGAAGGTTATTCTTTGGGATGGAATCAGTCTTGATTTTTTCATATTGACTGTATATCCAGGGCTTGCAGTAAGTAAATGACTCTTTGTAAGTCTTCTGTTAGCTTGTTTTTGTTGTCCGCTTATATCAGGCAGTCGTCCAGGTATGGATATATTTGGATTCCCTGAAGCCTGCAATGAGCGATTACTGATGCCAGGCATTTTGTGAACACTCTGGGCGCAGTAGATAAGCCAAAGGGCAATGCTGAGAATTGATAATGCTCTGATCCTGCAATAAATCTGAGGTATCTTCTGCAATTTGGTCGTATGGGGACGTGCAGGTATGCCTCCTTGAGATCTAGAGTCACCAGCCAAGACTCCTTGCCCAGCATGGGAAGAAGTTGCTGTAGGGTCAGCATTTTGAATTTTGGAACAATGATGAATGTGTTTAAAGCGGACAGGTCGAGAATAGGCCTCCAATTGTTTTCTTTTCTTGGTACCAGGAAGAGTCTGGAGTAAAATCCCTTTCCTTGTTCCATAGATGGTACCTTTTCCACAGCTCTCATTTCTACTAATTGAGCTATTTGTTTTAGAGCTTCTGTCTTTTGATTTGGTGGTAAGTTTGGCATTCCTCTTTTTGCTGGTAAAGTATGGAAATTAAACCTGTAGCCTTGGTCTATGGTTTGCAAAATCCACTTGTCTCTTGTGATGCAGTGCCAGTTTCTTGAGAATAAGGCTAACTTTCCGCCTAAGGGTGCTGCTATTTGTTCCCTGGTAGGCGGTGCCAGAGCCAAGTCACTGTGATTGTCCTGTCGCAGTGGTAGTAGTTGTGTCTGTGCCTTGTTGGTTGTTACCTTGCCACTGGCGTCCCCTGTAGGCACCTCCTCTGGATTGGTTTCTGCCTCTTGAATGCCTATTCCTGCCTCTCTGTGTTTTAGAGGAGTCTGGAAAGGACCAATTTTTGGAAGGCCAGTTCCTGCTAAACCTTGGAGGCTGAACCTGTAAGAAATCTTTCACTGTTTGTACAGATTTTGCCTTCTCTTCCATTTTCTTCAGTACCTGCTGAGCAGGAGAACCAAATAAATTGACCTTATCCATAGGAGCATCTAACAGTTTTGCTTTAACATGATCCGGCAAGACTTGTTCTTTCAACCATGCATGCCTTCTGATAACTGTGCCAGTCATGGCTGATCTAAAGGAAGCCTCCAGTGCATCATAGCCAGATTTTAAAGAATGGTTACTAACCTGCTGAATGTTATGCACCATTTCAAGAACATATTTCTTATCTAAAGAGTCATCAGAGGACAGTTTCTTAGTTAACTGATCAAGCATAAACTCTTGGTATTGGATCATATGAAACTGGCAGTTCAATGCCCTAGCTGAGAGAGTAGCAGAGGTGTATACTTTTTTACCCCATCTCTCTAATGACCTGGATTCCCTTTCAGAGGGAGATTTTAACTGAGGTCGAAGCTACTGCCTTAGGCCCCTGGGAGATAGTCTCAGGATCTGCAAAAGGGGCCTTGTATAAATGGTGATGTGTGTCCGGGACCCTGTAGAACCTATCGGGCTTAGCAGGGGCTGGAGGTAAAGTATCAGGAGCAGTGCAAGCATCATTAAATGCATCATCCACAACAGGAAGAACTGGAGGTATAGCTAAAGGCCTATGTTGTGGTAAATGCAAAAAGGTCCTAAGCCTTTTCCTTGAATCTGAAAAGTCTTGCCCCTGCCATTGGAAATGCTCCCTCATGGCATGCAAGGTTTCCCCAAATGAAAATTCCTCTGGTGGAGAGGCAGAAGGAATCGATTCCTCAGCATCGCAGTCTTCATAAGTAGAAAAAGGAGCCTCTGGATGGTCTGTATTGTCTGAATCATCAGAAGAATCATCTGAGGACACTGGCTCAGGGGGCTCTGCTCTAGGTCTCTTTTCTGGAGGAGGTTGAGAGGCCCTGTCTGGATGAGGTTGGGATCCCCTTATTAAAGAGATGAGATCCTCTGCCAGAGTAGGCATTTGGGAACTGGAGCTGGGCCTGTGAGAGGGGGCCTTAACAGGCACAGACGTAGAGGTTTTGGCTGCTTTAGCCCTGGCAAAGGCCTTTATGGACATGGCTGCAGGAGGCCTAGCAGCACCACGTGCAGGGGTTGAAACATCCAAGGGGATGGTGTGAAACCACAGTAGCAGGTTGGATTTCAGAGGCCGATTCAACCAGGTTAGAAGGGGCTTCGGTAGTAGTCATGGATTCGGCTGTAGTTAGAACCGCTTGGTCGGTTTCGGCCGAAACCGAGACACTCGTGGTTTGCTTAACCGCGGTTTCGGCCAAAACCGCAGACCGCGAGTGTCGGTCCTTTTCTTTGCGTTTCTTAGCAACTTGGGAAGTCGGAGGATCCGACGGCATAATGTACGCGAAATCTGAGCCGAAAAACTGTTCAGCAAACTCCGACCGACGTCTAAGCGTCCGTCGGTTAAAAGAAGCACAGGCTAAACAAGCTGCTACGTCGTGGTCTGGGTTCACTTTTTCTGACATCGGCTGAGGCAAGAAAGAGTCCCCAATGGGGTACTTAGCTTTTTAGAAGTCTTCGAAGTAGTATTCGGTAGTAGTAATCTCTGGATCTGACCGACCGGCACTTGCGAACAGCTTCTGCTTCGGGCGCCACGCGGCAAGAAAGACTGGGGAAAATGGTGTCGGCTGATGCCTTTATACCCGAATAACTGCCGCAATGACGTCGGGTGAAGTGCGACACCAGCCGAAGCCAGACCCAGACTTTGGAATCCGGCCGACCGAAGGGCTGCCTGACGACAGGACAACCCATTTGTAAAGACTGCAGATGCATCCTTGAAGGACATCAGAAAATTTAACCCGGGGATCACTGCAGTGGCTCTGCTGGACAGAGGCACACAGAACTAATGGCTCTGCTGGACAGAGGCACAGGGAAATAATCTAAGGGGGCAGCGAAAGCCAACACATTTTGGCTAGGCTTATAGATGCCCTCGGGCAGAAAGCCTAGTACTTAACTATAAACCTATGAACCTATGGATAGTGTACCAAGCTTTGCATTTGAAATGCTGTGAGGACATTAATTTGTGGCAATCCATGATTGTTTCACTGCAATACTGTGCTAATTTCACACACTTACCATTATAATTACTATATCTGTTTTAATCATAGAATGGCATGTATTATAATTTCACACCTCAGTGTAAGTTAAGACACTCACTATCACCTTTACAATACTATACTGCATTATGCCAAATGCAGGTCTTTTCTGCTACTAAGTGAATTATGCTCTGAGTATATTGCAGAATATTATGGATCAGATTCAAAGATTTCATCACACAACAGTAGCTGAATAGTTGAAAGTAGCCATTGGCAAACTAGACCAAGCATACAATTCAACACAGTGCCCCACAAGTAGTTAGTGAGTAAAGAAGTTTTAGTTGGTGTGGGGCCTATGTTAGAAATAACAGTAAAAGATCTGTCTATAGAGCAGTTCAGAAGGGGATAGTGGTTAAAAAATGATCACACAAAGCAAGAGATATGCCTCGTCCACTCAGCAGCAGCACTGTGTGGCTACAGGTCATGGTGGGGTGGATTAGTTATGCCAAGGGAATGAAGACCAGCAAGAATCTCACACTCTAGACCAGGGGTGACCAACTGATAGCCCTAGGGCCACAATCCAGCCCAACAAAGTATTTTATCTGGCCCTTAGTATGTCCAGCAACAAACTGTTTTGAATGCAGGGAAACATGTTGGCATGCTTCTCGACCTCTTAGAGCAGGAGATCTGGACAAAGCCATAAGTAATGGGGGGACAAAGGCCCAAAAATAGGGACACTTTTTAAATATTGCTCTTACCAACTTAAAAAGTTGATAAGATAACCATTTTTCATTAGCCTACATTTTCTGAAGGGTGTGAAGTCTGAAACTCAAATACCTGTCATCATTTTCTGACTTCAACTCTCAGAGACTTGCCAGTGATTTGCCAGAAAACCACAATTTTATGAGAAACAGACCAAAAATATTTGACAAAAATCTGGACATTCTGCGAATATCTGTACAGTTGAAAGGTATGCATGTTGGCCATGATAATGTGGCCCCCAAACCTTACCAAGTATGGTAAGTAATCATGAACTATATGATAAGTGGCCCATGACCAGAAATGGTCAGACAGCCCTGCTATAGACCACCCCTCAACTTCAGCGGTATGCATAGATTAGTTAGGGTCTATCCCAGGCAAGGAAAGAATGGGCAGTAGAGTTCTCTCTGGGCCTGGGAGTGAGTCAGTCCTTACCCATATAGGGAGAAGGAGTGGGCCAAATGGGAAGAGACACCAGAGCTGTTGGCTTGGGGGTGGGGTGTAATGGGACAGGAAAAAATAGAGTTTAATTATTTGAATCAGGGATAATGTTTTTGACAGAAAACGATGCAGTTTTGCCATACTAATCCACACTGAAGCTGAAAACTACTTAATCTGATTTATGAGAGATGCACTTATATAGCCAAACTGGAAGCAAAGCTCTCTTCACCCAAGATTGGACTAGACAGTCAAGAGGAGAAGGTAAACAGTTGCACCACACCACACTCATCACATAGTGCCTCAAAACCTACACCACCAAAACACACACATAGTAACACAAAACACACACCTACATTCACGGAGGCGGTCAATAAAAATCTGCTCAAGCAACACAGACATCGAAAGCAGAAACTCAAGCAACCCCCTCCCAACACAACCCAAATGACACATAGCCCACAAACTCAGTGTGCCACTCAACCACAACCCAAATGGCATAACAACATACCCAACACTCTAGTCATAGCTGACTCTATAGTCAGGCACACTGATCTTCCACTCACCAGGCTAAACAAGGAGAAAGTTACTGTCAGCTGCCTGTAGGGTACCAGGATCCCTCACATAACACACACAAGTACAAATATGAATCTGCCATTGTCCATGTCGGTCTGAATAACCTGAGACATACCTCCCTGGACTAAATGAAAAGAGACATGGAGGAGCTCTTGGATCTTGTAGCCCAGGCAGATATGATCCTAGCCTTGAGTAGCATCCTGCCATCATCCAGAATGATACCACAGTAGAAGGACAAAATGATTGATTTCAACAATTGGCTAACTTCTGGTGTCATTCTAAGGGGATCCAGTATCTGTCTGCCTGGGATGACATGATCGACAGACCATGATGCTTTGGCAGAGATGGCCTGCACCTGTCGCCCTTGGGATTCCAGATACTGGCTAAGGTTCTTGCCACCCCTATCTTGCCTTTTTAGGCAAGGCTCAAATGACAAATTCACCACCGTAACAGGTACAAGCAAGCAAAATCTGATGGTAATGCTACTCAATGCAAGAAGTCTAAACTTCAAAATGCATTCACACAAGGCACTCCTTAAAATAGAGAACATCAACATCTGTGCAGTGACAGCGACCTGGTTCAAGATGCCAGAGAGCACCCATGCAGGCCTGTCCATATTCACTAAGGATATCCACACCTCCAGGCTAGTTGCTCAGCATAATGCATCTGAGATTATCCAAGTGCAACTAACTCTGGGCAAGACCGCAATCCAAATTGTAACTTGCTACAGATCCCCCACCATGCCCCAGGATTCCCAGTCCTCATTTCTTGATACACTGGAAAACATTAGGGTACAAACCAACACCCTAATAATGGGTGATTTCAACTACTCCACCATTAACTGGGAAAACTACTCATGTACCAACTCTTTTGCTCAACATTTTCTGGAATTCATAAATACCAGTGCCTTGGATCAACTTATCCACACCCCCACCAGGAGCAGCAATATCCTAGACCTGGTCATTACCAACATGGGCGACCAGAGTTCCACACCAGAGGTCAATTCATCATTGGTCAGATCTGACCACAAGCTAATCACCCTAGACATCCACATCCCGCCCCACCCCCCCATTAGGGAAACCACTGTAAAAAATATTTCCAAAGCCAACTTCACACTTCTTAAGACAGAAATGGCAAACTTCACGACACCCATGCAGATGGACGATAGAGGTACGACTGCTGAATCCTACACAAATGCACTTTATAAGCACTTACAGGAGTGTATGGATCATGCTATCCCTAACAGAACCAAGATGCTATCCTCCAAAAATGGAAGCCAATCTGGTGGTCCCCTGCCATAAACAAACTCAACAACAGAAGAAAGAAACTGTTGCAAAAAAAGAGTAAAATCCCATGATTAGAGGAACTCCCTGGTCAGCCTCAGTAAAAAGCTGAGATCCCTCATAAAATCCTCCAAAGCTAGTTACGAAAACAAAATCGCCACTGATTCTACAGACCACCACAAAGCATTCTATAGCTATATCAAGAATCTCAATGGCAACACTCAGATCTGAGTTACAGCACAATGGCACTAAATATATAGAAACAACTGATATTGCCAACATCCTGGCAGATAGGTTCAGTGCTAACTTTACGCCCCTCGAACCCCCTAAAGGGCCAATTTCTATACCGGAAGAATGCAAAGTTCCTGTAATCACAGCTGCACAGGTAAAAACAACACACTTCAAAGCAAAGAACACAGCATCCATGGGGCCTGACAACATCCCAGGCTGCATTCTATATGAACTACAGAATGAATTGGCACCCCACCTAAGCACCATGTTCAAGCATAGCCTCACCTCAGGCTTTGCGCCCAGTGAATTGTGCACAGTGACTGTTATCCCACTCCACAAAGGGGAAGCCACCATGGACCCCGGGAACTACCACCCCATTATCCTAATGAGCCTAGTCTGCAAGACCATGGAACGTATCATCATGGAACTTATAAACAAAGATATTGGTAATCTCCAAACTCTGGACCCCACCCAGTTCATGTTTGTAAAAGGCAGATCATGTCTCCTAAACCTGACAGACTTCTTTGAAGCAGTCACCAAAGTTGTAAATGAGGGTAAGATGGGTCACACAACCTATCTAGATCTTGCTAATGCTTTTGACACCATCCCCCACTCTGGAATTATAGATAAACTCACTAAACTAGGTATAAATTCTCTATGTCCCAAGATGGGTTGCCAACTGTCTCACTGACATAACCCACACTGTGAAAGTAGCAGAGTCCAAATCTGACTTCAGACAAGTGTCAAGTGGAGTACCACAGGGTTCAGTCCTGGATCCTGTCCTGTTTGGTATCTACTTTTCTGAAGTACAGGCTAAGACAGAAGGTCTTTGGCTAATAAAGTTTGCAGATGACTGCAAACTAGTGGCCATAATCGAAACTCCTAACGATGTGGACATCCTACAAAAGGGTCTCACTGAAACAGATGCCTGGTGTCAAAGCCATGGCCTCAAACTCAATGCCAAAAAGTGCATTGTCATCCCCTTTGGTATAAACTCTGTACCATGAGCTACCACATAGGTGGTAGTCTACTTAACACCGAAAGTGTGATAAGAGACCTTGGGACACAGGTGGAAAGTAGTCTCTCCTTTGATAATCACATCGCTGCAGTAGTCAGGAAATCCTTCTATGTGGCACACCTCATCACAAAAGGTGTCTCATCCAGGAAAAAAGAGGTCATTGTTCCCCTCTACACGTCACTCAATAGACCCATTATAGAGTACAACGCCCCTTTTGGTATGTACCTCACAAGACATCTACAACAACTGGAAAGGCCACAGAAATACCTCACAAAGAGGATTACCATCCTCAAACAGATGCCCTACGCAGACCGTCTCAAAAAACTCCAGCTTTACTCTGTCGAATAAACCTACTCAGAGGCGATCTCTGTCTAACGTACAAAGCTATGTCAAACCCAGAGCTGTTGGATATGCTCCACTTAAAGGAATCCCAATCCCTCTGAGCTACATGGTCTAGGGACCTAAACCTTGTCACCACAATAAACAGAACATGCTGGAGGGACAGATTCCTGTCCCAGAGACTTCCCATACTCTGGAATAAACTACCTATCTATAGCAAACAAAGCTTCTCATTAGCACTCTTCAAGAAAAATCTTGATGATTGGATGGGAAATAGGAAATTCACCCCGGGGCTCACCTCTGTGGCTCTGCTCAACAGGGGCACAGGAAAATAATTTTTTTGGGTGGCGAAAGTCAGGGTATATTTTTGGCTAGGCTTATATAGGCCCTAGGGCCAATAGCCTAGTACCTACCTATTAGCCTATAAACCTATGAACTAAATCTTTATCATTCATTTTATGTTAGTGATTTTTAACTACTGTCTAAATCTACTAGTATTCTCTCAGTGAAACAAATCAAAAGTTTCAAAAGGCATAATACATCCTAATTTGCTTCACAATCTAGGGCCCTGGTATTATAAGTGCTCCACAATGCAGTGAAATATATTTCCCTATGCATTATTTAGCTATGTGACAGGGTCATCTTAGCATGTACAAAGAGCTTTTATTATTTCAGGGTGCATACCTTAAACAGTTTGTATTTGTTTTCTGTTTTCATAGAAATCCACTGAACTTTCACTTAAATAGTTTTGCAACATCCATAGCAAAGTCTCCTCCTGAAAAAGTCAGTCTTTAAGTCAGATCACAATAAGTGTCTTTCAAATAATTCTGAAATATTTTCTTCTCATAACTGTAGGAAGTAAATACAAATGGTTTATAATTGTCAGAAACATTATAATAAGCATACATATGAATTGTGATCATATTTATCGATAATGCTAAACAACAAAAATGAAATTCAGCTGTAACACAGCACTGATTGTTGGAATCCAAGGAAAAACAACTGTCACTGTTATTTGCTATCACATTCTATACTGTATAAATATCTGCTATGACATAGTTTATTGCTACAAATAGTCATATGCCGACAATTTATGACTTAATTTACAAAGATTTTGTGCACAAAAGGCTAATCAATAAGATCATATTCCTCATCTCTCATACTTACTCCATTGTGATTATCAGCTGAGCTATTTTATCATCTCTAAGGAAAGTATTTTTTATTTACCTTCTATGAATAAGTAAATGGTCCAGTTACCTAAAGATCAATTTTATTGCTGTTTACTGTGAGCGTTTTCGTAAGAGTAGATATTCCAACTTCTTCAGACAAACTCTGTACAGTCAACATTCACCTTGGTCTCACAGTAGCCGACTCAGACTCTCAGCTAAACCTGCGTGCTACCCAACTGTTATTTTTTTTTCCATTCCCCAAGGATGGCTCAGCTAACCCTGTTAGATCATCCCTGTTCCTCTGACAGATGGCACAGCTGCAATGCTATTCCCACTCGAGCTGCAGCAGCCCTGCCCACCGGCTGTTGTACGCTTGCCTTTGGTTGGTCTGTGCTGAAGTTTTTCTCCTCCTTCTCAACAACCTCAGCTCCACCCTTCATCGCATCCGAAGACAGGGCTGCTGCGGCTCGGGTGGGGGAAGCATTGCAGCTGCGCCATCTGTCAGAGGACCGGGGATGATATAACGGGGTTAGCTGAGCCATCCATAGGGATAGGAAAAAAAATAATGGCTGGGGAGCATGCAAGTTTAGCTGAGAGTCTGAGTCGGCTACTGCGAGACCAAGGTGAATGTTGACTGTGCAGAGTTTGTCTGAAGAAGTTGGAGTATCTACTCTTATGAAAGCGCTCACAGTAAACAGCAATAAATTTTACAAAGTTTTTTCGTGTGAGCAGTGTTTAGTAAAGATCAATTTTATTTGAGATACATATTCCTTGTGACAAATATTTAGTTTTTGTGCTTAATCAGAGTTTATTTTTATTAACCAGTTATGCACAAATACATTAAAAAGTTAAATAATAAATTTATTTGTCCGTGTATGTACATATGCATATCTTGTTTTATGTTTGCATACAACTCTATTTTTTATGTGTGTGTGTGTGTGTGTGTGTGTGTGTGTGTGTGTGTGTGTGTGTGTGTGTGTGTGCGCGTGCATGTGTATGTGGAATATATGGGTGTCTGTTGTGTAAGTTATGAACTATTTTGCATGGCAGTCTTGAGGAACAAATTCCATTTACCTAATTCTACAATACAATATATCTCAGGCATCATAAAAGACCCATTCTATTAATTTATTTTTGTCTGTTGTCTTTAATTTACTGCTTTCTGTTCATTGCAGTGCAAGTCATTTCAAGGAAAAACAAAAAGCACTACCTATAAGTGACTAAATATAAAAGCTCAAAACTCAAATAATTGATAAAAAAGGAAAACATATTTAAATAGTTTTTTAATCCATGATAATTATATTTACCAATTCTGTAGTCACACTACAGTGGGGTCTCACAGTAAAACAGCTGGTTAGTGCAATCAGCAAATTTTAACCACACATACCAGATTGTTTTTCATTTAACAAAAGAAACTTTAAATCAAAGGTATGTATTTCACATATACACCTATAATATAATATATATGATGTGTGTGTGATTGTGTGTGCATGTGTGTATCTATATTTGTATATATTTAAAATATGAATATGCACAGACCACACACATCTCTCTCTCTCTCTCTCTCTCTCTCTCTATCTATATATATATATTTATATATATATATATACACACACACACACACACACACACACACATACATACATATATATATATATATATATATATATATATATATATATATATATATATATACATATGTGTGTGTGTGTGTGTGTGTATATATATATATATATATATATATATATATATATATACATATATATATATATATATATATATATATATATATATATATATATATATATAGTTGTAGTTGAGAAGAGTAAACACTCATACAAGTGAACACTTTTTACTGATATAAAAAAAGTGAATGCTCATATGAGTGAACATTCTTTTTAATGATGGCTTTGCTGGCAGTCTTTTGAAGGAGATCATATTGCATTGGGTTAAGGGAATCTGCCTTTACCCTGCTATTGTACTATCTCAGAGTTGGTACATATAACACACAGGGGGCGTGGGTGGTTCTGGTTGCTTGCCCCTTTCAAAAAATATTTTTTTCTGTTTTCGATCATTGTAGATTCACTCTAAAATTGTTGCTGTTTTTTCATTCACACTTTTGAGCAGTTGATTATTTCTTAATTTGATCATGTATATACATCTTCTTCTTCTTCTGTCAAGTTGCATCATGTATATACATCTAAATACTAAATATTGACAATACCCAACAACGTCAATAATCAATGATTTAGCAATGGTAAACAAGCCCCCCTTCCCTCATATACCCCTTGCTAATTATATACTCCAACTCTGAGGTTGCACAACAATTTTCCTTGTGGTACAACAATAATTGTGTCAATATTTAGTGTTTATATAATTTTTGCTGATGGCATTTAGGAAATTAGACAGAGGTGAGGTAGAACTCAGCTTCTCACCTTATTTTGTGATTACCTACTTTTTGAATAAACACATTTCAAAAATATATGCTGTTTAGTGAGATGAAGCTTTAGAAACCAGTGTTTGCTATTTTTTCTAAAAACATAGGCATAATATTCACTGCATTTCTCCTTTCAGGTTACTTCTTCCCCATAACTGGGAACTTACTTTATCTATCTATCTATCTATCTATCTATCTATCTATCTATCTATCTATCTATCAATCCATCCATCCATCTATCCTTTATTGACTGTTTAGTTCCACTTGACTAGAGGCATCTTTTCAAGTTTGACCAAGAGAAACAGGGATGCAGATGGAGAGAGAAGGAGGTGATGGAGTGGTGAAAGAAATGAAGTAGGAAACAAATAACAAGACTGAAGAATGTGTGCAAGATTCTGAGGAAATGTTTCTAAGGAGCCTGTTTAATTGGGATGAGTCAGCAAATGATGTATATAAATGTATAACCCTCCAGTCTGGAGAATTGTGGGATGATTTACTTAAAGAAATGATAGTCTAAAGTGAGCCAAAGAATGAAGAAGATGTTATCTGGGGGGAAAGCATGGAGAAAATACAAAAGGAGGAGCAGAGGTAATCCTGAAGAATATTGGTGAGATGGAAAAGAAAACATGCATAGAAAGTAAAAGAAAGCAATAATGGTGTAGCAGCAAAGAAAGCAGAAGAAAATGAAAAACAGAAATATGTAGTAAGGATTCAAAGCAAAGCAGACAACGAAATGGACAGGTATGACATGTGGGACAATTTAATAGCTCCTTTGGGTGTAAAAGCACATGAGGTAAGAGCATTTATTCTTATTAACAAAGAGACATTTTATGACATTATATTTGAGACTGCTTTTTCAATGGAAAATTTTCTTGTAGAATATGAAAAAAAAGAAAGGCTGTAGATCATGGAATCTTTATTTAGTTGTACAACTTGAAACATGTAGAAAGAGAAAGTGTGATAGGACATTTGAAAGCTTTAAGCAAAGAAGTATTGGGCATTGCAAAGGTTTATGACAAATGGGGTTTATGGACTGGTGACTGGGACTGTAATATTGTGTTAAAAATAGAAAGAGAAAAAAATTATACATACACCAAGGATAATAAATGTGGAAGGAAATAGAGGTGTTGTGAAATACTGGGAACAGCCCAAGATATGTTTTTTTTGTTTGTTTTGTTTTGTTTTGTTTTTGTGGAAACGGAGGAGATTTGATAAGTAACTGTGACAAAAAAAAATGTTATATTTGTGGGAAAATTGGATATGATGCAAAAATCTGAATTGAAATCTTAAAAATGTAACAAAATTGGATATTAATGGATAGATTGCAAAAACTGAAATTAAGAGTAAGGAAAAATAAAAAATAAATGAAGAAAGATTAGAAACAGAGAAACTAAGGTGAGGAAAGATCATCTGGAATTTGGGAATTGAGAGATTTTCTGGAATAGACATATTCTGTAGAAATGCAGTAAAGATATTAGATGTAACTTTAGCAAAAATGGGAAGATTAACATTGTAGATTTAAAATGGAAAAACAAATATACAGAATTATAACATTATGTACTTATATCATTTGTAAAGAAAGGAAAAGCTTATTTCATCAGATTTTAGACTATGTAGCGATAAATATGAAGATTATAATAACAGGAGATTTTATTTGTGATTTAAGAGGCAAACGTAAAAAGAAAGGAAATGATATAAGAAAATGTTAGAAGTTATACATTGTGGTAAGTTAAAACTCTGGGATAAAAAATTATGGATTTACAAAAGGATTATGTATAGAAATTTAATAGATTATTTTTTAGTATCAGAAGATTTAGTTATAGGAGAAGATGTATTTGAAACAGGATTTTCTGATTATCTTGCAATAAGGTTAGAGATAAAGGAAAACAAGGCCACTGTAAAAATAACCTAAGGAACAAAATGGATAAATGAGAAATCGTGGAATAAAGAAGGAAATGCATAATTAGTACAGTTATTGAAAGATGACATTAATATAAGAACATTTTATAAAAACTGGTCTGAGTGAGGGATGATATTTAAGAAAAATATGAAAAATGTTTTCGGCACTGGCAATATGATATGAGAAAAGTAGAGAAAAAATAAAAAAAGAACATATAACAATGCAGTGAAACATTTAGAACATAATGGTAGAAATTACTTTGACAAAGAAAATAATTATATGAAAGAAATCAAGAAAAAATAAAACAAATGTTATATAAGCAAAGATATTTTTCAATAAAAAAGAGAAAAACTATCAGTTACTTAAGTACATTAGTAAAGGAATATGATAGTGCAATCAGAGAAATAAAAGCATAAAAAGAAAGATAGAAATACTCAGGAAAAGCTTATAAATAGTGTAGTACAATATGTACAAGAAATGTTTAAAGGAAAAAGAAGCTAGTGAAAAAAACATGGAAAGTAAAAAAAGTTAACAGAAAAAGAGAATAAAGAACTAGAAAAGGAGGTTTCTTTAAATGAGCTAGATAAAGTATTAGGATAAGCAAATATAGATTTGTCTGCAGGCCCAGATGGAATAGGTTATGAAATGTATGCAAGTGCAAGGGACTAGTAAAAAAAATATATATATTTTTAAAGATTTTGAATGAATGGTTAAATGAAGGCTTTGTATATAAAGAATTATGTAGTGGAATACTTAAATTCATATGGAGGAAAGAAGATAGAAGACAATAAAAAAGTGGGGACCAGCAGTATCGAATAATCATGATTATAAGATCTTTATGAAAATAATACAAAAAATCAGTGTACAGTAATAATAAAGAAAATTTACTTGTAAATAGCTGGTTAAGCCAAGAGGTACATATGAAGAGTGAAGTAAGACAGGGGTGTTCAATGAGCTGTATAAACTTTAAATTAGTTCTGAATGTGAGAGTATGTGAAATAAATTACAAAATGAAGGAGGCAGGGTATATAACACCTGAAGTGCTAAGAATTCCAATTCTGTTAACATATGCACAAGACATTATAATAATTGCAAAAAAATGCTGATAAAAGAATTACTAATTTGTGGAAATGAGTGTCTGGAGATGATAGGGATGGCTTTAAATAAAGAGTAATGTAAAGGTTTAGTTGATGTAGTAAATATCAGGAATATATATCTTACAATGAATGAAATTTCTGTTTTAGGTATAAAATTTGCGAATAAAGATGCAAGTAGAATTCAATGGGAAAACAATAGAAGAAGTAAATCAAACATGTCTTTCATGGAGAACATATACATTATCATTCAGAAAAAGGCTTATTTTTTTTAATTCAGTACTGATGGGGAAAATAACATGCATACTGTAGCAAGTCTATTTTTGCCGCCAGCAGTATTTGAAATGGAATTATTGCAAAATATTTTTTTTTTCATTTATATGGGTTCTAGATTAAACCCAGAAAATGAGGAGTTTTTCAAGTAAATAAAGCAGAAGGAGGTTTAGGGTTAATTAACTCAGTGTTATCTGCTACTTCGTTAAATGTGTACAAAGTATTAAAGTTGATGAATGAAAACAATGACAGATTAGTATCAAAAGTATATAAATGTAGTAGTAAAACAACAGTGAGGCAAACAGACAGCTCAAACTTGTTAAAATCCACAATGAAAATTTATTGCACAAAAAAAAAATGGTAAACGCTTTCACTGTATAGCTTCCTCAGACCTTCTAGCTGAAACACAGTTCATTAATTTTATAAAAAGATTTGAATTTATCCCAACCAATGAAATGCTTCATAACATTAATTCATTAATGAAGGTATTAGTCAGTAATCTATTACATAATTTAATTATATTGGTTGTGATAAATTCAAATCTTTTTATAAAATGTATGAACTGTGTTTCAGCTAGAAGGTCTGAGGAAGCTATACAGTGGAAGCGCTTACCATTTTTATTGTGCAATACATTTTTGTTGTGGATTTTAACAAGTTTGAGCTGTCTGTTTGCCTCGCTGTTGTTTTACTGTTTGGATTGATTACTACATTTTCTTCAACAAAGAGGCATTTATCTTACTGAGTGAAATTTTTACTTTTTATAAAAATATAATCTTTATTAAATTTAGGGGTATGGTAAAAAAAAGTAAAAGAGAAAGACTGTATAAATGAAGAAATAAAATGTTACCAAGATAAAATATTTTTGTGAAAAATAAAAATTGATAATGTAGAAGAAGATGGAAAAATATGAGTCATAAAAGTTTACTATGTAAAACCATGGGAAATAGATGAAAAAAATTAAAGCTATAAAATCAAGAAGGAAATGGTGTAATGAAAAAGTAGAATGTCAAGGATTTTGTGGAGACTGGTAATAATTTGCCATTAAAAGGAAATATGTCATATAAAAAGAAAAGTGAAAGAATATGTTTACACTATCAAGAAGAGGAAACTACAGAGGATATGTTTTTGAAATGTAAAACAGAAAAAAAGTTATCGGGGAAACTACATAAAAAACATTTTTTTAAAGATATAAAAGAAGCGGATAAAATAAACATGGACATGATTAAATATGGATATTATAAGAATAGAAGTAAAGAATATGTTAAAAGAATATATAAAAAGTTATTTTGTATTATATGAGTTTTATAGAATAAAAGAATAAATGAAATTATGTTTAATGGTAAATGTTTTTTTGAACAATATTAAGTAAAATCAGATAGTGGTTATGGAAAAGGAAGTGTTGGTCTAATAGGGATGGACATTTAGTATGATTGTAAAAGAAATTATGAATATGTATAAATGGATTTGTACATTTATATATTTGTATGTATGTAAATATTTGTTGATAAGTAAATATTTTGTAAATAAGAGTTATTTTTGCAAATAAATAAAGGACACTTTTCTATTTGATACATGCCATGGGTTTTTATACATCTACCTGAGATAACACCAACTCAAGCAGATGCTTTATTATAAGAAGGATGCTAACTTTATGCCTAATAAAAGTATATCCTTGTCCCCTTCACTATGCTGGCAGTAGTACATTATTTCATTTTGACTACACAGTTGTTTTTTTCTCTTTTTTACATAATCCTTCACCTATTCTCAGTCATTCATGCCTCCATCTATTCACTAATGTATGCATAAATGCAACTTATCATCCAGTCATTCATTCACTTATGACAAGTAAAAAAGTCAAAAAAATATATGTATATATTTTCTGGCAGAATAAATGCTGTATATCCTGTCTGCTACAGCAAGTAAAATTGTCGAATACCTGAAATATGACATCTGTGGTATCATAAAAGGTACATCTTGATCAGTTTTATGACACTTCTCTTTGTAACGGTATCAGTATCAGGACTTAGATCCTACTGAAGATATTTCACTACAA
This sequence comes from Protopterus annectens, assembly GCF_019279795.1. Lineage (NCBI taxonomy): Eukaryota > Metazoa > Chordata > Ceratodontiformes > Protopteridae > Protopterus > Protopterus annectens. The sequence goes on from NC_056739.1 coordinate 826,264,702, forward strand.
ATAGAGGCTGATAGAAACTTGTATATATAGCATTTTCATATAGTTGTATAATACTGAATGTGTAGTATGATGTTGGAAATCATGATACCACATGCCAGAGCTCTATACCTGTGCCTTATTATGTGTGTGTTGGGGAGTAATCATCCAGGATGCATGGTTTTACTATGGAACACCAACTTTCACAATACCAGTGAGCTGAAATGCTAAAAAATAATGCCCAAAACACATAAGGGTGAAAAAAATCAGCTTAAGTGTTTTTTGTAAGAAGGCTAGAAACACGGTACTCTACAGTCCCCTATCTTTGTTCAAATAAGGAGTATAGTGCCCACTGCCCTATCTTAACTGTTGGTTACCTCCTTTCTGTACCTCCTGGGTGAGCCTGTATATATACCTATTTATCTATATCATCACACACACACACACACACACACACACACACACATATATATATATATATATATATATATATATATATATATATATATATATATATATATATATACAGGTAGATATAGATAGATATGCAACAATGGTAAACATTCTCAATTATTTCTATGATTAGATCAGACTAACAGCTTATTAAACCTACTAGCTAGTGACAATCTATTACTATGTTAGAAAGTAATATAAAACTATTCTGTGACTAGCTGCAGGAAAAACAAAAATGACTTTGAGATAGTGATATGAAGAGACACAGCATTTTATTATGTACACTGCCTTCACTTCTGAGAACTTTAAGTATGATGGAATATTACTGGACCAGTCCCTAAACTTTCAATATCACTTCTCAAAACAAAAGCCAACGTTAACAATCTCCTAGTCTGGGGAAAAAAGGATTGTGTACTTTCTCTTACCTAAAGGTAGAAATACCAAAGAAAATGAAATCTTACTCACCCAGCTTGAATGCAGTCTACACAGCCAAGACATAAAAAAAAATGTAACCTCACGTCAAATAACATCTTAACAGTCTGCAGACTTCTTACCCTTGACCCTCAGAAAAAAAACACTTTTGTACAGTCCTTAAAGTGAAATTTATTAATTAATTAATTTATTTTTATTTTGACATTTATTAACTGGGATAGTTTGACTGAGCAAAATCCCTTTTTCAGCAGAGGCCCGGGGAGAAAAGCTCCACAGTACAACTTACTTCATTAAAGTAACTAACGGGATTAACAGTAGCATACATAAATAATCTAAGCAGAGAATAAACACACACTTTTTTTATCAAAGCTCAGAATGGTAAGATAGGTACAAAAATATAGCTAGCAGGAAAAATAGTAGCAATACATAAACACTCCTAGCAAAATAATCACAACTGTACCTCAGAACAGAAAGGCTAGGGAGAAACAAAAGTAGAAGACATTAATAATAAATGGAAATTATACAGCTATAGTAAGACTGCAGTGGTGGTGCTGAAGTATCATTGTCGCCTTACAGTAAGACGTCCTGTTCGATTCTCAGCTAGAGCGTCTTCTGTGTGGAGACATGCGTGAATGGGCGTACCTTCACTGGAGGTTGTGTGTCACGGCTGGCAACTCGGCACGTAAACATCTACTGCCAATCATTAGCATCTATCTTTAACTCTTACTTCATTAACTCTATTAGTAAACATATTCAAACCTCTAACTCCACTGGTACCTGCAATAGTATCACTCCTTCATCACTAACAGACTCCTTCTCAGAGAGGGAAGGAAATTAGCTCAAAAAACATCAGAGGGAGGTTGAATACAAAAGGAATAAGTCAGTTCCAAGAAGAAGAAAGTGAGAGCAGGAAAGGGGATTACAAATAAATATGTGTTTAAACACTAGTGCACAGTTTTATATGAATACTCTAACAAAGCTGCTACTACAGTGTTCATATATACAGCTGCAAATCAAACTTAGTGGATATAACATAAAGCACTGAATAAAGGTAATAACAGGGACCATATCAGGGAAAATGATGTATAACTGCTGATTGCTTTACTTAGTCTGCAACGGATAGAGTTGCATGCAGTCAGGGCATAACATAGGCTAGGAAAACTACTTTATTGATGTGCCAATACAGTAAATACTATAGTTACAACATAGAGATTGCCAAATAAAAGATAGATTGCTTCAAATAAAACAGAGCTGCTCACTCTTCCTGGCCTCCCTTCTATGGAAACTTAGGGACAATTAAAGTTTCCCCTTCTTTGCAAGATGATTCAACAGAACAACCTTAAATCTCAGACCTCACGTAATTTATCCATGCATCTTAAACTATCGTCAGCCTACCACAGATTCTGAATAATGACACTTCAGTACATGGAATCCTCTCTCACATGAAAACAAAGACACAAAACTCTACTCCAAATTCATGACAATGCGTAAAAAGTACCTCTTTAAAGACACTGCATGTACATGCCACAGCACACAAGCCAGCGCCTGTTGACGACCAACAACAGTCCTGCTACTCTTTTTATACCCTCTCTCCCAGTTATCCTTACAGTTTTGAATTCACTTTCCTTGGAAATGCTAATTTCTCAATTTGCTTTTCCACTTTAATATGTTTTTTCTTTAAAAAAAAGCTACAAATGTTCACCTTTTACTGTATATAACTAATGAATTGTATTCTCTGCTGTTAACGCCTTTATGTATACTGCGCTCATGATACTTACCATTGTATATCTGACATGGCTTTCTATACCACTGAATTACTCTTCATAAAAGTGTTATTGCTGCACCTTCCTTGTGTACTCAGGAAATGGTTCAGGTTTTCTTTAGATTTATGTTTTAACTCATTACATCTGAGTGATGCCTCCAGTTACATCTGCAGTTAAGTCCTACTGATGCCTCTAAGTGTCAAATATTGTTTGTTCATATTTGCATCAATAATTCCAAACTATGCTATGTCCAAGGTTTTAACATATTTCATCTTAAAGCTTACACAATAGTAAACTCAACTGCATTAATATTTGTCCTCTGTTTATTGCAGGTAAATAGATATTGCCTGATTTTATGATATTAATTTGTATAGATATAATTTTCACATTTTTATCTCAACAGCCAGGTAAATAAGACAGAACTCCTTAGCATCAAATGAAAGCTCTCAGCTAGATGAATAAAATACTGCTGAGAGTACATATGTAACTTGAGTGGTTGCTGAGATATTATAAGTTGTTTACAAAAATATTACAAATGTAATAGTTACTTTGACTTACAAAATTTGGTTTAAGACTTAGAACCTAAAGAATACCACCACTACAAAAATAGTTTATGCTGAAGGATTTTCCATTAATACTTCTTTCATAAATAACCCTTATGGTTCCAGGGATGTGAACATGTGTTGGAAATGTGAGGACATAATTTGATTCTGTCAAAAGTCTTAGGCTCCGCCCATTGGAAGTTACAGTGCAAACTTCCTGAGTTCCATTGGAGTGAATGAGTTAAAAGTAACAATGCATGATCTACCCCAAATAAACTACTGACTATCTTCAACTAGTCTTTTGCTTAAACTAGTGACATGAAGCATGAAAGTAATGAGAAGTAATAAAAAATCTTGCTTTAAATACTTCTATTACAAAGACAATATTTTCCATGGTTATATTGCAAAATAATTCGACTGCTTTCATTTTTCCAGGTAAAATAACGGTTTCAATCAATTACACATTCATTTGGAAAACAGCACTCACGATGATCTATTCTAAACTTAAAAAATTAACTTCTCGAAATACACACACAAAGCAGAATCAACCTTTACTATAGTGTCTGCTTTTATTCTGTGATTTACTGTGCTGAACAGGATCATATTTTCCTCATGTTTACAGAAATTTTGTTAAACAAAAGGATTTCAGCAACATAAATGAGAGTTATAGCAAGTGCATACCAAATATTATGCATTACAATGTTATCAAAATGTGACAGCTCTCAGCAGGTCAGACAGTGAGTAGAAGATTTTCAGATTATTATTCAAGTATAAAAAAACATATCAAACACCAGTCTCTCCAGAACTCTTAAATATTTTAATAAAGAAACATGACACCTTAAAAGATATTCCCCCAAACAACTAGGAATAACTATTCCCTTCATCCTTCATAGACTATCTCACACACACACACACACACACACACACACACACACACACACACACACACACACACACACACACACACACACACACACACACACACACACACACATACACATGCTGTATTTGTGCTAACTGTATTTGTGCTGCCAGCATAATTTTAAAAATCAGCCATAACTTGGCATCAACAATGCAAAATATAAGAATAAACTGTAAACTAGTTTGTCTTTTTATCTTCTGGCATCAGTTCAAAGTTGAGGTTCTTTTTCTTTATGATTTATCCATCCCTGTAATCTTTAGTAATGTAATACTGTTTTTTTCTTGAGAAAGTGTTTGACAGCTGATCAGACCTACCCCAGGAAGCGTCTTCTGTTCATGTAATGCACTTTGGGCCTTCAGAGCAGACTCCCGGGCACAGTATGTAAGAAAAGCACACCCTAAGAGAGCGAGAAAAGGATGGCATTGTTAGAAAACAGTCATGAGCATCCTGGCTAGAAATCTTCACCCCCTCCAAAATCAATCAATCAATAAATAAATAAATAAAAAACAAATAATTAAACATCCAGCTTATCCCATCAAAGAAACATTTCCAGTACAACTGCATTCATTCTGTCTTCAATGCAGGCTATAAAAACAGTAGTATAGTTAGGATAACCATGACAAGTATTTTACAGGGAAAAAAACAGTTGTGTGTGATATAACTGCAGTGCTTTTTACATTTGTTGTTGTTTTTTTTTTTTTTACTGACATATTGTTATGGCTCAGAAACACAAAAAAAATAATGTATTTTGTTCTGGACCCTATTACTTTGTTGGCAGTCCTCTCTCAGAAATGAAAAAAAAAAGTATCTTGCAAAGTGTATAGGTAAACCACTTCATAAATTTATGAGTATTTTTTTAAAGTCAGATATTGCCATGGTATCTATCAGCTGTGACATCACATGTGGCCATGCTACTTATTTTTGAAGACTATGATGACAAATAGGTCTCTGATGAACTTAACAGAGATCAGGTCCTATAAAATACAAATAGGATGAGTAATCCTCATAGGTACACTAACCAGAAGGATTGATTCTGTGAGTTTTGTAGCAATATATGATGGTGAAAGATTAGGCTGCATAATTTGAAACTCACAGCAGGAATATGGCTTAGTATGTATTATCAAGCATTGCAATAACACAGCCAAGATCACAGTACAAAACTCTGAAAAGGACCTGAAGCAAGTAAAGGCCTCTGACATTCATTTCATTGTAGTTGTTAGGTATAGCTGTTATGAACACATTTCGTCATTATGAATTACTTTACTTAATTACATTATTTCTGGATTTCATAATGCATCTGTACAGATAATAATAGAGCTCCCTATCGGAATATCAGAACAGCAATGCCAAGTCACAACAGAAAAATGAAAAAAGAAAAAAAATGAAAATGCAGGAGAAAAACAAATACTGAACATTGCTTTTCTGCTTTAAAAATACTTTTTTTGCACATAGTCAAGCCTCAGTCACTCCCAAACTTGTATATACCAATTCTGAGATCTCCATATCCTGGAAAAAAGTAATATTTTGAAAAAATGGCAATCTTGGACTTAATATAAGTAAGTCTGGATGTTTATATTTACGTTCTTTCCATTATGGGACTCTGCATGTGGAGTCGTACCTTTCAAATGGTTACCAAATAACAGACAGCTGGATATGTTTTAATGTGTTTTTGCCATGTTTCAGTTTAAAAGAACAATCAGGAAATGTAGGACATGCAAAGATAGAGTGTTTACAGAATTTACAAGAAAAGAGACATGAAAGAAAAACCTGAGTGACCATTTCTGAAACTCATTGAATCATTACTGCTATGACTGGGATGATCCGTCTTTAAAATGATTATTTTGTTTCACAATTCCATCGTGTGTGTGCCTGTGTGTATGTATGCATATGTGTGTGTATGTATGTATGTATATATCTACTTATAGTATATCTATATATATATATACAAAATACCTATATGCAAAATATATGTAAAATATTTTGCACGCCCCATGCCATTGTAATTATCATTTAAAAGTAGACCTACTACAGAACCAGTTTTGTTGTCATTTTTGTATGTCCCATTTAAACTCATGTCATGACATGTGTATTACAAAAATAAGTATGAAAGGAATGTTTGTTGTTTTATTAGAAGTTTTGCTTACTTTAAAATCTCTACCAATAAAAGACAAATAAATAACATTTCAGAGATGGTCTTGCAGGCAGAATATAGCAAGAGACATGATTAACTACTGCACACTGTGCTTTACTACATATAAACATTAAGATAATTGAAAAGGATATCATTTTAAATTGGAATATGCGTAATATTTGTTCAGATAGGGCTAATTTCTTTTCAGTTTTTAAGGTATAGTTTGTGTTTCAGTAACATGGAGTTCTTTTGCTTGTATGGCTCAGAAAACCTGGATAAACAGACATAAATACTAGGCCAGCATGACTCATAACTTTTGTAGTAAATGGACAGTGAATGAGTTATGTACTCCATAATACTTTAAGTATGCCATTCTCATTTAGAGATGAGAGATGTAGGTTTGGCATAATAGTTAAGTTTTTCACCTCACAAACACAAAATACAGGGTTTGATTATGGCCTCGAGTTATTAGCTAGGGTTAAAATGTCCCTTCAAGGCAGCAAGCCAAGTATTTGTCTATGAACCTTTGAAGAAAACCATAATGCATTATTTCTCTTAGGTCTCCATTTATTTTCAGTAAAGGCTGCTGCATCGTGCAAATGGATGCCCTGTCATTTTTACATCGTTAAGCTGCATGATGCTCAAAATGCTGAGAAAGCATCCTATATTTAAAGTGAAAGGATTTTTTGGCAGTTAGAATCAACCTAAAGAATAAGTTATTTCTTTCAGGGTGTTATTCACAACATTTTATGGAGTATATGTGGGGGAACTGATGCATATTTGCAATGAGGGTTGGGAGGGTGACCTAATGGTTAAGGTGTTAGCCTTACAAACACAAAGTGCAGGGTTTGAGTCTCACCAAGGATAATTGGCTAGGCTTAAAATGTCTCACAAGGGCAGTTAGCCTAGTACTAACCTATGAGCTCCATATACCCCCATCAGAAAGTTCTACACTATTGCTTTATTGGTACAAATCTACCATGTGACTATCATCTAAGAAAATTTCAGGCATCATGCAAAAACTCACAACATTGTAGCACTGGAAAATGAATGATGTGAATGCCATATTTTCATAATATCTACTGAGTATACAGTAGGAAGAAGGGACTGAGTCAAATTTTAAACTGTACATCAATGTCAACAATCATATTTACTTTAAGTGGTTCAGATATTTTACCTGAGACAGATTTTGGACCTCTACACACATGAAAACAGATACAATTTTCTGACTACATCAATAAAATATGTGATGTAGTTTTTAAATTTAAATTTTAGAATTGTCTGCAGCATAGATCTCCAAAGCTGCTTCATCGACCTTCTATGATAATTGCTTCAATTTAAACTTAATACATTCTAACACCCCATTGATTAAAATGGCCTGCCTATGCAGCTTAATTTTTTACAGTAAAATACTAGCTGCTGATATAACATTTCTAGGTATAATTAACTTATAACACATTCTTTCCACTGTTGAGTGAAACAGACTAACTGCAAATATTTTATTAGTGACGCAAAGTATCATTCTATTTTTGCAAACATTGCATATGTGGTGAAATTTTCACAAATTATCACTCAAATATGCATAATCCACATTTGCAAACATTTGGCAATGTCGTGAATTTCCAATGTTTTTGCCAGACTCCAGAAGAGTCACTATGCACTTACCAACTTTTTATGATGTGTGTTTTTATGGAACTGGGGCTTTTTGGAATATTTTCTGTATCTATGTCTGCATGTTTTATATCTGTTATTCCAACTGACTGTATCACTATATATAATTCAGCTTATCACCCTATTCTTTTTAAAATACATGAGATACCTCTCCAGAAATGTTTCCAAGATCTGCAGTTAGATGCACGTGACATGCCTTCTGCAATATGTGGAATTTAGTAATGCATTTTAGTGGACTTGTGATAGTTTAGATCCATGTCTCTTAAAGGGTATGGTATCTCTCTCTCTCTCTCAGAAATTTTAATGATGGAACTATTTAAACTTATTTCTAACTAACTGAAATTATCATGAAATTGATGCTACAGAAAGCATATTTTGAAGCTAGACATTCACCCTTCTGTGGCATATATATGGATGCAGTCGCCATACTGATGCATAGATGGTGATCTGTGTACCTTATAATACTATCTTAGATTATAATGGAGCTTCTAGTTTGGAATATTGAATGTGTTTTGTATGAACATTGTTATTAGTATTGATTTTGCTGAAAGTTAACATATTGCCACCTTGGGAACATTGATGCTACTCATAATTTGCTTGCTGAACTAATAATAATTCAGTTTTCCTTACTCTTTCAAATAAATGTCAGTTTTAAACATGTACAGCTGATCACAAGTGTTGCATATTCCCACCCTAAAGTCTCATCACTGAGCCATCATAAGATGTATCACCTTGCCCATGGCTAACAGCAGAACAACATTTTGGCAAGAGCAGAAAATATGCCTCCCTCTTATTTAAGAAAGTTCAACAGAAAGTCTCTCCAAGAATAGTATGTTTTGCATCAGTATACCACAGCATGAACCACAGTAGTAGGGTAACACTTTTAGAAAAGGAAATATGAGTACACTAAGATAAAGGCTCAAATAAAATATCAGTAGAGAACACTCCCATCTGTACTACAACAGAAAAACACCAATTCTTGTACACTTGAGTGTACTAAAGTAACAGATGGTGGGCAATTATTTAAATAAGGATAGGTCACACAATCGCACTAAGGGTCGCAGTTGTACAAGAGAGTCTATCATTCAATTCTTGGCTGAAGTGCCTTCTGTGCTTGGCCTACAAGTCCTCTTTGTATTCATGTGGGTGTTTTCTGTGGTGCTTTGGCTTCCTCCCACATTCCAAAGACATCCAATAAGATGGATCAGAAACTGTAAATTGTGAGTAGATGTGGGAGCATGTGTGATTCAAAGGACAGAACTGATAATATACTTCTCTTTCCTCCTTTACCTTGAAAACTCCACAGAAAGTAGTGGCTGTCCTCTGGGTCATTCTATGAGTCAGATGTGAGCAGTAAAAAAGTGAACAAGCAACCAAAGGAAGATGTACTGTTTCTGGAAGAATTACATTTGATGATAGACTGTATGCACAATGACTTTGGAGAAATATAGAACAAACAAGTCCTATCCCATTTAAATTATTATTAAGCCCTAATACAGTTTATATAAATATATATATATATATATATATATATATATAATTACAGTTTATATTACATTTAAATTAAGTCCTATTATACAGTGTGTGTGTGTGTGTGTGTGTGTGTGTGTGTGTGTGTGTGTGTGTGTGTGTGTGTGTATATATATATATATATATACATATATATATATATATATATATATATATATATATATATATATATATATATGTATATATATATGGGTCTATATTAGAACATCGAAGTTTCAAAACTTCGAATGTTCTAATATACGAACCCTATTCAGCGAAAGCTGAAAACATCGAACATGCAAAACAGCAAACTTTTTCCTAGGGAAAAAATTTTCTGTTCCAAAACACATACATACATACAAGCACACCAAACAAACATCAATCCACACACATACACCTAAAATCTTACACCTAACCCTACACTAAACTATACACACACCACTAACTATCCACTTACCTTAACCCAAATCCAAACCCTAAGATCTGTCACTGTCGCACACTCACCTCACCCGCGCCCTAACCCTAACTCACCTACCCTACCCTAACGCTCACATCCACACATTCACACACTTACCTGACCCGCGCCCTAAACCTAACTCATCTAACCCGCCCTAACCCTCACGTCCACACAATCGCACACATACCTAACTCACACCCTAACCCTAACTAACCTAACCCGCACTCAATCGCACACTTACCTGATCCTGACCCGTAACCTTCCACCACAGCGCTGAAAATACCGAAGCAACAGAAATGGACAACCAAATTCTTTCCCTAGGAAAAAATTCAGTTTTCTGTTGCTTTGATATTTTTAGCTTTCACTGAATAAGGTTCGATATTAGAACATTCAAAGTTTTGAAACTTCAATGTTCTAATATAGACCCTATATATATATATATATATATATATATATATATATATATATATATATATATATATATATATATATATATATATATATATATACACTTTACAGTATTACATTTAAATCATTGAGTCCTATTAAAGTGGAGGAGCTTAATGATGTCAGTTTAGTGGCAAAAACAAAGAGAAGTAGAAGACAGAAGAAAGAAATTTTCTTTTTGTGTGTGCAAAGCAAAAAGTGATATATGGGGAGTAGTTTAATATATAGACATAGATGAAAAACTCAGCTGTAATTTGCAAATAAAGATATTGGGAGAATGAGGTATGATTATATACATATATATTTAAAAATGCTTTTATGATGAAACCCAAACTGCACCTGTATGACAGGGACCAGAACATCAGTAACATATTTTTTGTGTTTGATTACGAACAGAATGGTTGGTAGAAAGATGGAAGTCACATATTACCCACACATTGACAATAATATATTGTAGTGAAAGGAAAAAAGATGAGGTGCTATAAAAGCCTTTAATGTTTCTGTAGGGTGATGCTGGGATAAAGAATTATTGCAGGAAAGCAAGTGGAATTTGTGGAAACTTGAGAAACTATAGGTACAGTCTGAGTGAAATTTCCAATCTTGTAAACTTTTGTGCAGAAAGTCATGTAAATTTAATAAGAAGAATATAATAAAAAAGAAGGAAATGGAAGATTATAATGCTGCTAAAATTTCATATTAACAATAAAGATAAGGTAAATAATCTAATTGTGATGTATGTGAATATATGAAAAGAAGATATTGGGTGTTAAAAATATAGATAAAAAGGCACCACATATCGACATAGGACAGCTGTTGTGGGTCTATGTCCAGTCACTGAATTAAAATGTCATTGAACAGCTACTAATCAAATGTTAAATACCAAATATGGAAATTACCAGACAAGCTTATCTCCAAAAATAATATCATCGAATGGCCATAGTTGGCCAACAAGCAGGAAGTACCGGGATGTGTAAAGTAAGCTAAACAAACCCTTTTTTAAATGTGCCCTATTCCCCTCTGTAGTGTGAGCTGTGAGTTGGTATATATAGTTAGGGGGTTGTGGGGGGTGTAGCCCCCACCTTGGTTAAAAAGGTGTTTTTATGAATGCTGTTCATGATGTTGGCCGACTATTATTTTCGGAGATAAGCTTGTTCGGTAATTTCCACATTCGGTGCTTAACATTTGATTATTAGCTGTTCAATGATATTTTAATTCGATGGCTGAACATTAAAGCAGCTTTTGTCGAGTAAAGACAATGTAAAGTTAATTTATAAATATCTTGGTGACTAAGAAAAGGATGGTACTTGAAATGAAGAAGTAAAGAAATAAAGTGGTAATAGAAACATAGCATGATTTATCAATAGCAAATTAGAAAGAACAGCAAACAAGCTAAGCAATAAAGGAAAGGAGTTGATAAGTATCTTTTAGTGCATAAGAAATAAAAGCAAAGATGTGGAAGTTAATAAGCAGGAAAGCTCTGTGATCGATGGGTTACCAGCAGACATGAACAAATATATTTGTAGGAGAATTAGTATGTTTGCTTAACATTTTTAATAAAAAAATACAAGTGAAATTTGAGTGGGTGACAGAGTTAGCACTGCATTTCTGCTTGAAAAGAGAGAGTACAGGAGCCCATATAACTAGAAGCAAATTAGTTTTGTTTTTCATGTTTACTTTTTTAGTTATTGAAATTTCTAAACCATGGGCAGCTGACCTTTTTCAGCCATGACCATGGCTTCATATGGAATTGTAGAATGTTTCATATGTGCAAAAAGACATACATACAAAGGTTACAGTCATCTTCACAGAGGAATGCATAGTAATTTATTGACATAGCATTAACTGATCTGACAAACAGTAGCAACATAAATTCAGAAGTGAAAAAAATTGATTTTTAACAACAGAAAAAAGTGCTTTTGCAGTGGAGCAAGCCACCTTGCACCACTATACCAGTGCTTCTATGAATATACTAACTCTGAGATTGAGCACTTTTGGCAGTAAAGACTGTTGTAATCTCATTAAAACCAAGTCCGCCTATAAGAGTAATCAAAGTATTTGACTTGAACACAGGTGACAAATTCCATTGCAGCTAATGTTTCTGTACTGAAACATGTATCCCTTTACAGAGGCAACTGTGACACCCATGCACTGGCCCAGCAATCAAGGAGCCTCAATCCTCACCACTAACACCAGTGAGGGACATCCATATAGGCAAAGGATAATAAATACACACACATTAAAGTACTATTTCCCTTAAGAGTACACAGAGATCACAGTCAGTCTGGGGCTGGTTTCTCCCTTTCTCTCCAGGTCCCCAATACGACTCTCCACAGGCACAGCTATAGGGTCCAGATCTCAGCTAGTGGGCATGCTAAAACCTCCAGCACCCTCTCTGTCCAACCAGTGCTTTGTGTCCCTGCCCAAGTAGGTGACTCACACACACACTTTGAAATAAGAGTTATATACAACCACACAGACACCCCTGGAGAAGGCTGGCACAGGTTCTCCAGATGTGCCCCTTTTTTGCCCAGTCTAAAAGGTAGTACCAGCTGCCAACACCCACTAATATCAGCTACTCAAAGGCCCTACTGAAAGGGTCCAGTTATTACTGTGCAATATTATTATCCAAATGGTAAGTGTGACTGAACAGTCAAGGCTTACTAGAGTGACTTGGTACAGTATCACTATATACATGCAATCCACTCTTAGAGCTTAAATTATCTCTACACAAAACAGCCACAGTTGAAATGTTTAAAAATATTTCATAATAAATAATAAAAACACAAGACAATACTTCTTACTACACAGTGCTAATCAAGAATTCAGAGATCACAGAGAAATACTTAAAATAATACCGTAAAAAAGTTCTCACATCAACACAGAAAAACACTTAGTCTAATCTTTCCAATTCCTAGCTATTTCTAAGAGAAACACTAAAGTCTAATATCCTACTTACATATAGAAAACTGGCAGAGTGGTGAGTTGGATGTTCTCAAGACAAATGCTCACATTCTGTCTGTCCTTAAATTGATAACACAATACCACTGATTCATTTCAGTTTACATTATTTCTTAGAGGATAATAGCCTTTGATCTTGCAGCTGGTCAGGAAGCCAGAACAATAAAAGAATTTATACATGCAAATTCTAGCAATTAATTCTGGTCTCAAGACAATAACCAGAATTCCTTCAGCCAGACATATCGGCTCCAGGTTTTGACATCAAAGAAGTGACTTATTAGCTTTGTTATAGCAGAGTGCACTGTTTGTCACATTTTTGCAGTTCCACAGTTAACATCATTTTTCCCATTTAAGAGAACAAGCCTGTGGCTTATATTAATATTTACAAATGATAGAATTATCTACAAAATTCTATCTGGCTAGGCTGGCACCTTCACCTATCTTAACAATAACAATTAATAAATAAATAAATAAAAAAAGATTTTAAAATACTAAGAGTACTTGGACTGTAACACTAATGAATATGTTTGGTATCAATGTATTTAATCAAGGAAGCAAACAGATAGGATAACATAAGTTTGAGCTTAGTTGGTAAGAGAACAAACGTACTGTAATGTAAAACTTGCGTTATTCAGAACTGGATAAATGAGTTGGGTTTCTCAACTTAAATGTCATAGGATTTGGATAGTTTCTGATTTGCAATGAAGAGAATTCCATATGGAGGAATGCATCTTGTGAAAGTCTCTTTCAGGCATAATGACAGTAAAACAAAAACTTAACATGTCATTACTTATGTTCTTATATAGTAACATTGAGAATGGGAAAATACTGGAAGCAGCTAATTGTATTTACATATCTTTTGGAAAGTCATCTATCCTGGGAAACTACCATACTGGAACAAACAAGAGCCAGCAACAGGTTCCCAAAGGCTTTAATGAAGTAAAATAGTGTCAAAGACACAAACACTCTCCATAACCTCAAACTAGTTTCGGTATAGTACCTTCTTCAGTGAGGATAACAACCATGATAATTCCATAGGACATGCTCCTTATATATACATAAATAATTAATCAACCAATGACCAAATGGTTACCAATTAGTTACAAAATCAGATTTAAAGACATGCTTCACACTGAAACCTAACTGATAAGTAGGAATTCATAAATGCACAAACAGTGCATGAATAATACAATTTAAACAAAAATATAAATGTAATAACAATAATATAAGGCCAAGATGTGGTGTTAAATAACTAATAAATATATATATATTATAAATATATATATAAATATATTACAAATGGTCATTCAAACCTGGAGAAAAAAGAGCTCCCAGGTGAATAATCCAGTATTTCTCTTTCATACTTAGGACACTCTGCCAACCAGTCTGGTTGGACCTATTACCCTGTACTTTATCAATGGCACAGAATATAAATTTAGCAGATGGATGCTTAACAGTATGTTGATATAATGCATTACTGATTTTATGAGTCCGAATGTCACTACGATGTTCTCCAATTCTAGTTCGAGGGACCTTGAGGTTTTACCCACATAAAAAGCTTGACACTGACATATAGCTAAATAAATCACCCAGCATGTTGAACAATTGGCAAATATAATGATATCAAATATCTTACTAGTATTGGCACTAGAAAATTCCTTAGTTTTGTTAATACTTAAACAGGAAGTGCAATGACCAAAGTCCCCAACAACTCATCACCAGAAAGCCTAAGTTGTCTGTATGTTGCACCTCCACTGTCCTCATGTTTATAATGAGAAAACAACGTGCCCAAAGTTTTGCCCTCCTGTAAGAAATAGAACATTGGTCAGTCAAAATATGACGAAGATGTTCATTAGCCAAAAGTATATTCCAATTATTGTTCAACACACTTCTGATCAATTGATGATTTTTCCCAAATGTGGTAATAAATCTAATGGTATCACCTTTAACAGTATCCCTACTCTGATATTTTAAAAGATCTGATCTAGACTGCTGGTCTGTCCACAACCTGGCACTAGATATGTCCCTCATAGAATAACCTCTATCCAGAAATCTATAATTTAAATCCTTGATGGCATCTTCATGATCCTGAGGAGATGAATTAATATATTGTGATTTAGGGATGTTGCGGATGGTGTGGCGCGTGGTGCTGCTGACGATGAAAAGTAATGTATTAAATTGTGGATACTTCCTGTGTATTTTAGTGCTAGGGTATTGTCCTCATTCCGATATACCGTGACATCCAAAAATCAATGGTACACTTATGGTATGTTATAGAGAATTCAATACCCCAAACATTGCTGTTCAAATGTTCCACAAATTCCATCAAATAGTCTACATTCGCACGCCCACACCATCCAACAATCATCAAGATAACGCTCCAAATATCCATCTCCTCTAAGTAAATATTATGCAAAGGATCATATATGAGACATTCCTCCAGGTATGCTGTACCTCTGAGTTGCCAATAGCAATCACCCTGGAAGAAAAAAACATTTTTGTTCAAAACATGCTCTGACAAACATACTAGTAGCGTGTTAAATCCAGGTGGGTATAGATCAGATCTTTGGAGCCAATAGTGCCAGCCGGATTTCACTAAAGTACACATTATCCAATCTGGATCGTATCAACCACGATGTTTAAAAACTGTGTCCTGTATCTGACCATAGGCAATAGTGGCTTAAGATATGATGTTAGAAAAACCGATATAGGTTCTGTAAGGGATCCATGACCAGACACAATAGGTCTCCCAGGAGGAGCACTGAGAGACTTGTGAATTTTGGGTAACAGATAAAGAATCTGCTTTTGTGGATCATCAACTTGAAGATGACTGGCAGTTTTAGATGAAATAATACCTTCTTGTACTGCTTGTTGGATGAATGCGTCAATGTCATGTTTAAACTGGGGTGTGGGATCTATCCTCATGTGCTTATAGCATTGGGCATCAGACAACTGTCTTAATCCTTCCTGTACATAATAGTCATTGTTCAATCCGCCTGGATGATGACAATATTGTGATTTTGTCTCAATTCAAACAAAGCTTCTCTGAAGGTGTGATATTGTCCTGGGCTATATTAATATTAAAGTTAGGAAAATGGTGGTCCTCAAAACCGCTTTGTTGAAAAATCCCAACTTTTATTCATTGGAGGCTGGAATGTGATTTTAAAAATAACATCAGTAGATCTTTGAGTGACATGGTTACTCTGATCCTGAAAAAAATTTTAAATTCAACTTCCTACAAAATTCAATAACATCAACCGATACTGAATAATGGTCTGAGAAAAACTTGGGACAAAACCCAATCCTTTATTAAGAACACAATATTGTTCCTTAGTAAGTATATGATCAGACAAATTTAAGACATTATCAAAAGGTTGAACTATTTGTTCAGCAATGCCTGAACTAATCATAGAGTCTGTATTTGTATCTGCTCTTATGCTTCCTCCCCGATTTCCCAACATGTCTAAAGGGAACTTAGATTGATTTTTCTTTACAGGGATCTGACACTGGTGCCTCCCTCGCTGTCAGTGTAGGATGACTCCTCTCCTGAGGTACTGGTGTAACTGGAATCATGGTGTTTTAAAATTGACCTAGGTCTTTTCTTTGATTTACCCACATTTACCATTGGTCCCGTCCCTGAATCTAACAGTCCTTTGAACCTGAAATGGCTGACCTCTCTCATAATCCTGTATATCCCTGGAAAATTTTTTAAGTTTTCGATCCTTCACCATATTATCATAAACCGTAAGTTCCTTGGACAAACACAACTAGGATATTTATTACTATCCTTATATTTTGGCATTCCATACTTAGATCTTGAACTTCCTTAAGCAAAATATCTACAGTTCTTTCATAATAATCCAATAAAATCTTCACAAATACCATTGAACCCTTCCTTAGGGGATCATGCCATTCCTCTGTGAGTCGCTGTTCACATCTTCCCACCCAAGCCTTTATGAAAATAGGCCTTGAACAACCTTAAATGCCAAATATTGGCTCTTAGCCCTCTGAGTCCTTTGTCCAAGAATGCCAAATCACAACCCCTTCAATATTTGGGTTGTTTATATTTTGGTTGTTGCTTGGGCTTCCCACAAGGCCAAAATGGCTATATCCTCCCTATCAGCACACAACCCTGATAATATATGGTCCAAATCCATGTTAGAAAGCGTGTGTTGATCAGTCATCCAAGGAAGTAACCCAATATTGAGACCCAAAAACAAAATTCAAGAAACAATGAATAAATATAATCTACCCGGACCTAGTATATATCATTGAACATACTGTTCCAAATGGAATGGAGTCATCCCCCATACACTGAACTAGAAAATTAAACTATAAGACATGCCTCATATAATAATCAAAAGATGTCCAATTGTAATTGTCAAATCCAAAAAAATTTTTTGTGTAGACAATATAAGAAAAAATATATAAATTTGTCACTGCCTAAAGTAGACAATGCATGTAATGCAATCATTAACATATGCCAAAACACATAAGTTCAAAGGGTAGGAAAAAGTTCTTTAAAAGAGCCCTAATCAAATGACTCCATAAAGATGTTACCATACCATAACTAAAATGGCCATAGAATAACAATAATGCAAAAGGATGTACTGAACCAAATGTTGTCAACTCAATAGGAGTCCATCCCTAATAATAGCTGACATTGTTATGAAGTCCTATCCAGAAACAGTCATAATGTTACAAAAATGAAAATGTCTATAAAATAATGGGCATGACCACAATAAATGTGATCAGATAACAAAATATACCCAAACCCATAGGGTTAAGCACACATATACCATAATAATGTATGATTACCCTATTATATAGTCCCTGTATAACAATTATACATAAGTACCATAGTTTACCAAGGCCCATATAATATGAAAGACATTTCCATTATAAAAATATACATGTATCTGACCTGAACGACTTGTGATATGCAAAACTCACACAATATTGTACCTGATAATCAACCAATTATATTAACATATTGTTATAATAATAGGTACGAATTGTATAGAACTATCACAAAAGCCCCAAGTATCCTGAAATCAAGCCCCACAAAATTAGGCTGAAAAGTGATTATATATCAACCCCTATTACAAAAAAATGAGGTCATAACATATAGTACCAAATATCAATTACATTTGAGAAGAGTACATGTATTGTTAGAGCATATAAGCCTAAACATAACATTCACATATAACCCTTCTAATTCCAATAGGACATCCGACTGTATAATCACAGCCCAATTAACAAAATACCAATCTGGAATAAATCCAGTGGAAATTCGTTAAATAGTATGAGATCAAAAAGAAAGCACCATCATAGCGACGGACTCTACAAGTTCCTAAAAAGGACATATAGTATTCCAAGCACACACAATGTTATACCTATTCACAAAAAATATGTCATAAGCATATCGTAACAATGAACACAGATAATATGTGTGTCTCACCTAAGCCCCAAATATCTAGAGAGTAAAACCCTTCTTGGGAAATAAACTCAAAGAATAATTCTGTACCTGCCCCTATGGCCAGGAAATAAAGTCGTAACATCCAATACACAATTGCAATACACAATTGCAATAACATTGAAAAACATACATATATTGTTACAACATGTTAAACATAAACATAATGTTCACATAGATAATACTATGACACATCTGACAGTATAATCACAACCCAATGAACAAATTGTCCCAATCTGAAAAGAAAATCCAGTAGGAATTTGTTAAATCATCAAAGATAAGGCGCCATCATGGCGTAGGCCTCAACAAGTTCATTATCAGATTGGAATGCCCACCGATGGAACCGTAGCAATCCTGAAAGACGTTGCTGCAAACAGTTATTGAATGTGTCCTCATAAAAATAAGAACATACAAAGTTAAAGTCAAAAATGTACGCCTGTTAGAAAACAGAGCCAACCATGCCTGCCGCAAACATTCCGTGATGCTACCTTGCCAGTCCCGTACAGAACTAGTCCCATAGACAATGGCGAGAAGAATATAATGGTTCCCCACAATTATAGTGAACTCATATTCAATAGATAGATTAAACCAGCCAACAACCTATACGCTCCCATATGACAATTACAGAGCATAAGAAACGTGGCGGTCTTATGAAAACCAGACGCTTGGAAATGTAAGAAAAAAAGTCCAAACTGTAATAAAAAAAAAAAAAAGTCACCACTCTTGAGCCTTCAAAAACCGAAGCATGCAATAAATCCAAATGTTCTTCATATAAGGAGGAAGTCCAAATTCCAAAGGAGAGGAGTCATCTCTGCAACAGCCAGGGAGCCAACACCAACAGCGAGGAAAACACACAGTGACACACTAACCCACGCAAGCTTGCACGGCCCAACAGCAGAACAGGAACAAACAAGAGCCAGCAACAGGTTCCCAAAGGCTTTAATGAAGTAAAATAGTGTCAAAGACACAAACACTCTCCATAACCTCAAACTAGTTTCGGTATAGTACCTTCTTCAGTGAGGATAACAACCATGATAATTCCATAGGACATGCTCCTTATATATACATAAATAATTAATCAACCAATGACCAAATGGTTACCAATTAGTTACAAAATCAGATTTAAAGACATGCTTCACACTGAAACCTAACTGATAAGTAGGAATTCATAAATGCACAAACAGTGCATGAATAATACAATTTAAACAAAAATATAAATGTAATAACAATAATATAAGGCCAAGATGTGGTGTTAAATAACTAATAAATATATATATATTATAAATATATATATAAATATATTACAAATGGTCATTCAAACCTGGAGAAAAAAGAGCTCCCAGGTGAATAATCCAGTATTTCTCTTTCATACTTAGGACACTCTGCCAACCAGTCTGGTTGGACCTATTACCCTGTACTACCATACTGACAATACGCCCCTAAAAACTGAACCAGTTGTTTGGGATTTAGGAACTTATGTGGACATTGACCTATCTTTTCAACCAACACTGTCTGTCCATTGTTGTAAGAAAGTCTTTTTATTGCACAGCTTATAAACAAAGGGATTCTGTTCGGGTCTAAGATGTCATTGTCCTCATTTACACTGCCATCATTATGCCAGTCATCAACCATAGCCCCCTCTTTGGCATGTATCAGACACAGTTAACAAATGCAATGACCACAGAAAGTCAAATGGCATCAGAAATAATTAGTCTAGGGATATAAACCTCTTCTACAACATCAACAAAATGGTTTGGAGGGACAGGTATATCTCACAGAGGATACCAGTGCTGTGAAACAGACTCCATATTGACATAAAACAAAGCTTATCACTGTCCATGTTGAAGCACAGCTTAAATCTATAGATTGTCCCCTGTACTACTAATGGACAGAGGCAGCTTCTAAATGCTTTATTTCATGCATGGGTCCTCTCAAATTATATATCTATATCTACACACACACACACACACAAACACACATGGACACACATGCACACACACCACACATACACACACACACACACACACACACACACACACACACACACACACACACACACACACACACACACACACACACACACACACACACATACTAGGGGTAATATATAATTAACAACCAGAGAATGAGTAAAGCCAGTTAACGTAAAATGGAATAGGTTAACTGAAGCAAACTGGTTAGGTTTAAAATGGCCCACAAAGGCAGCTAGCTAAGTACCTATGAACCTATAAAGAGTTATACTAAAGAAGGATGTAGATTTTATATTTACTGAAAGTATATTTATAGAGCTAACAAGAAATCAATGATTAGTTCTAGCATCTTCAAATGTAATTATTTTGTTATTGAAGAATATGTATTTCTTGTACTCCTTGAAGCACATGATGGAGGGGAGTATTCACATTTTGGAGTAAAGTCATTTTAGTGATTATCTAGATTAGGTGAAAGATGGTAAGCCCATCTGTAAGGCAGTTTAAGTCGAGTAGGACAGAAGTGGTAAGATGAGGTTAGCCTTCACGTATCATGGGGCAATAGTAGAAGATCTCCATTTTGCAGTGATAATGCCAGTGAGCAGAGAGGGAATGAACATGAATGTAAGGTGGTGATAATAAAGGAGACATAGTCATTAGGAACACAAAAAGAAGTATGTTGACATCAAGAGCACTTGCAGTGCAGTTCAGTAGGAATTCATATTTTTGGAAAGAAGTGAGAGGTAAGGAATGCATTAGTGTACAGGTAGAGGTGTTCAAAGAAATTGATAAACAATATACACTAAAAGAAGCTGCCAAGAAATGGTTGTGTGTTTGGCAAAAATCAAAAGGGTAACGCAGATGACTCTAGAAGCGTAATTATGGTGTGGCGGAGTAAAGACCATTTTGAATTGCTTAACTTCTGCACTGTAGATTGTTAGGATGCCTGACAATGCTTGTATTTTGAATTATAGTATACAGATATTGCAGTTTCATTTACAATTCTGCTTTGTCTTCTGAGGCTACTACAGTACAGTATCAGAAATTGTGGGTGGGGGTCTGAACAGTATGGCATTTCACCTTATCTCTGTCGTGTGCATGTGTATATATATATATATATATATATATATATATATATATATATATATATATATATATATATATATATATATATATATATATATATATATATAGATATATATAGATACACACACACACACACACACACACACACACACACACACACACACACACACACACACACACACACACACACAAGTAAAAGGCAGTAGTTTCCCTGGCTCTATGTTTTTGAAAGATTAAAGAGATTTGTACTTAAGGAGAAAAATCCAATAACTCTAGCAAATCACTGGGATCAGTAAAAAAGTATATGGGTGACCAGTCAACAGATATGAATAATCAAAGAGAAGATGTACAAGATGGAAGGAAAATTTATAGCAGATAAGACATGATTTTTAACGGTCTGGAAAAAAATAAATTTTAGGGAAGGTGCATGCAGAGTAGTAGTAACAACAATTAAAGCACGTCATCATGGTATGCGGGAGGTAAGGAACCGTGTAAGAGGTAATTTGATAGAGGCTAAATTGGGTAGGTATATCCTCAAGTTGCACTCATGTTTAAATCACCTATCAGAATAAAACTTATTTTATCCATTTGGGGGAGACAGAATTAAAAAGATGGCTGTAACTGCATATTTCCATAGGTGGAGTGTGGTACGCTGAAATTTAGTAAAGTAATGAGATGGTTATCTAATGAGGCATATGCTAGTACAGTTTTATAGTCAGTTTCAAAAGAAGATGAGGAGGTCAGGAGGTAGCAGACATTAAGGGGCCTTTTAATTAGTAAAGAACTGCTACTTTTATTGCTATGACACTGCTATGTGTTGGAACAGTTAACAGAGTTAACTTATGAGAACATCAAAGCACTGACCTATATTTGTGACTTGAGTAGGGAGAGTATCTGGCTTAAACTGGTTAACTCAGACTTGCAGCATTCTAATTTTGTTGTATATACATCTGCAGTTAAGCTAGTCTCCAACTAACAGTTTATGGAAATATTAGTCACTGCAGTGGCATAGAGGGTAATACTCTGTCTACCACCTATGTGACCCGAGCTTGATTACGGGTTCAAATTACTGATGGAGTGACAGGGCAGAGAGGTATACTTATCCTGGAAAAGGGAACATGCTGGGCATTACACAATGGCCTTGGTGAAGGCTGGAACCCAGGGCAGGGGAGTTGTTGGAGGACCAGGGGTCAAGATACTCACTCAGCATGCCCCTCAAATCCCCAGCCAGTCTAGGCAATTGACGTCATCATGAGGGTTGGATCTTAAGTTGAATATCTGGGGGGAGAAAGATGCTTGTTCATGGGACTGGCACAAGTCACTGGTTGACTCCATAATGGTGGTCCCACCATGGTCCTGTGAATTATAGGTTCAACAACCTGAAGTGTCTCTCATTTTCAAGGCCTTAGAACATGTTAAGGACAACCTGCTAAAAGCTGACATTAAAATCTTGTCAGGGTAGATCCACAGCAGTCTTGTTTTCTAAAAGCTAGATCCCATCTAAAAAATCTAGTAAACTTCTTGAAAAAAGTGTAGCACAAATTGTTGACAGTGGTCTTACTCTGCATATGATATACCTTGATGTGGCAAAGGTATTTGCCACCATCCACTAAATGCTTTGCAAATAGATCCTCATGTGTTATGATTGATAGCCAAATAGTAAAAACAAAGAACCCACAAAAGGTTGGGGGGAGGTACAGTATCACAGAGCATGAAGGGAATCAGTGGTATCCTCCAGTGCTGGGACAGCTTTTATTTAGTATTTACTTTTACAACCTACCAGAAGAAGAACCAAGACCTCTGACTAAGTAAGTCTGCATAAAATTGCAACTTGGGAGTCACAATCAAATGTCCCTCTGATGCCCAAGCTCTGCAGCAAAAAATATACTATTAATGTCTCCCCCAAACTCTGAGAATACTGCTGCATATGTGGAAGTGTTCATGGAACCCCCCTATAATCATATTGACAGCTGTACCAACTGTAACAAGCACAGGACTAACTAAAAAAAAAAAAACAAGTCACCCTGGTGAAATTCAGACATCAGTAGGTTGAAACATGAAAGGAAGTAAATCATGTTGAAAATTAGGAGGTGCATTGCCCATTAAAGTAAAAACTCCCTCATTAATCCAAACAAGATACTCAAGGGATTTATCAAGTCTATGAAACCCATATTTGAGGTACATATAGCCTCCTAGGCAAAGGGCAATCACAATGCTTTCTTTGGCTATGTCCTCAAACTCAAATGCCATACAGGGCAATGTACTGAAATAATTGTAAATGGAGCTATTTATACTAAGCCTGAAGATATAGCAAATATACTGGCCAACAAATTTAGTTCTAGTCTTACTCCACCCCATGATACCCCACAGTAACTGCCCACAACCATAACTCTGCCAACTATCACTAGTGACAAGTCCTCAAGACACTCTCTGAGGCCAATAAAACTGCATCAATGGACCCCAGTAAAATACTGGGATGCCTCCTTAATACCATGAAATGAACTATTGTTCCAGCTAGAATCACTGCTTGACCACATCTTCCAAATGAATGGAGTAAATAATGGTGGTCCCCCTGTATAAGAGCGGGTCTTCCACAGACCCAGGGAACTATTGATTCATAAGCCTGATTAATATGTAAAGCCATGAAAAAATAAACATGCGTATGTTAAATGATGACACAGGAAACCTACAGACACTAGAGCCAACTCCGGCTGGTTTCACCAAGGGCAGATCATGCCTACCCAACCTGGTGGACTTCTTTGAGAAGGTCAACAAAGCAATGTAAGCTGGTGCATACTGTGCACCTCAACGCATTCAGTACCCCATTCAGGCATTGTAAATAAGCTCAATGAATTAAGTATTAACCCCTACATTACCCACTGGCCAACTGGCTGACTGACAGGATCCAAGAAGTTAGTTTAGAGGACTCTACCAGTAACCATTTGATATGTTCGGACCTACAGGAGCAAGTCCTAAAACACAGAGACTAAATGGCTGAAAAAAGGACTTACATATACCAGGTCTGAGAAGGCCATTTCCTGGAATATTCTTTTTTCTACAAGGCATGGCTCTGTCAGAATTGATATATATAAGTTCAGGGATATGATGAGCTTGCCCCCTACATCAGGGGTTGTAGGGGGGCTCTGTAATAAAGAAGTTTAAAGGAGAAGAACTGTCCTCGGGAGTTGCTGTTTTTCTGGGTTTCTCATCTTTATTTTTTTGGATTATCAGTACTCAGCATTTCAAGTGCCAACATTTTTACCTCCACAAAAAGGATAGTGACTAAAGGAGTGCCTCAGGACTCAGTGCTGGGGCCATTCCTAACTGGCATCTACTTTTCTGAAGTCAAGGCCAATATCGAAGGCCTCTAGTTGACGAAGTTCACAGAGGATTGCAAATTAGGTGCAGTTATCGAAACACACCAAGAGAAAAATAACCTCCAAGAAGACCTGACTAACAAAATGGTGCCAAAGACACAGTCTTAAAGAACTGCATAGTAGTGTTGCTTAATAAGACAGCAATGACAGGGAATTACTATAGTGATAACACATCCCAAAGATTAGACCCAGTAATCAGGTATTTGAGGATGCATGTAGACAGTGACTTGGCCTTTCACTATCACGTCTGCTTAGTGAGTAAATAATTTTATGTTGCACAACTTATATGTAATGGTATGGCATCTGAGTAAAAAGATGTCACTTTTCCATTGTAATCTGCTTTCATAAGACCAGTCACTAAGTACAATGCCCCCTTTAACATGTACATGACTAGACATATGCAACAAATGGAGCATCCACAGAAATTCTTCACAAAATGAATGCATG
Organism: Protopterus annectens; assembly: GCF_019279795.1. Lineage (NCBI taxonomy): Eukaryota > Metazoa > Chordata > Ceratodontiformes > Protopteridae > Protopterus > Protopterus annectens. The sequence continues at coordinate 826,290,316 of NC_056739.1, forward strand.
GTTTAGAAAAAAAGTCCTCTGCCTACCAGCTCAAACCCTTGTCTTTGTACTTAGTTTCCCACAGGCTACTGAGAGGTGACCTATGTCTGACCTACAAAGCACCATCTGATCTTGTGTTAACAGACCTGTTGCACATCAACAAAACAAATGGTGTTTGAAACACCTGATCCAGAGACCTTGCCTGCAACATAAACTGAACATGCTGGAGGGACAGTTATGTGTCAGTGTCAATGCTGTGCCCCCCATTTCCTGTTACAATGTTGTTCAGAAGATGTAATTCAGTAACTAAATAATGCTTTGCACTGCTGCATGCACATGCCCACAAAATGCTGCTTGGCAGGAAAAATTTACAAGCAGCAAAGTGCTCGGGGATGCATTATGTTGCCAAACTCCCCAGGTTATTGTGGTATGGCCTGCCCCAAACGGTGTTCTAGACAAAAAAAAAAAATTTACTTGGTAGGTTGAATATCAGTCAAACTTGGCAAGCTAAGTGCTTATTGCATTAATTATTAATGATTCATAGGTGAAGTATTTCCATCTCCAGGGTAGACAGGGAATGGGAGGTGACCGAGGTCTTACATCATGAGGGGATTCAACCAGTGCATCTAAGATTGCACCAAAAAGTTAAACCCATAAAAAAGGTGTCATGGCTATCCAATTAAGGCACTGTTAATCAACAGTGATCATGTATCTGTGTGGTTTAGACTAGAGAAAGGTAAGAATAAAAAATAAAAAAAAAATATGATGGTGTGAGATTTCAGAAGAATAGATTATGCTGTACTGGGGGAGATATTCAAGGATGAATTATGGAGCAAATCTATACAGTAAAAAATCTATGAAAATAGGTCAGGGGTGGTGTTATCTGAGCTATACACAATGTTGAGCAGAAACAACAAAGAAGAGACTACAGAACGTTCTCAAACCCCTCCTTTGCACAGCTTTTGGGAAGTGTTTTTTGTTAAGTATAAATGTTTTCTTCAGATATAAGTGTCAATTCCAATATGATTTTTATTGCAACATAGCACAGGCTAACAGTGTCCTAATGGCATGGAGTTATTCATAATTATTTGTTTTTCTCCATTAAACACCTTGTCAGCATGTTGCCTCTGAACATGAGATTGCTTTGGCCTGCCTTACATATTATTGTGATCATGAGAGCATTCTGGAATCAGTTCACCTCTTTCCTTTCTGGGTGAATTTAGAGATTAACACTTAAGATTTCACCTCTTTCCTTTCTGGGTGAATTTAGAGAGTAACACTAAGATTTCACCTCTTTCCTTTCTGGGTGAATTTAGAGAGTAACACTTAAGATTTCACCTCTTTCCTTTCTGGGTGAATTTAAAGAGGAACACTAAGATTTCACCTCTTTCCTTTCTGGGTGAATTTAAAGAGTAACACTAAGATTTCACCCCTTTCCTTTCTGGGTGAATTTAGAGATTAACACTTAAGATTTCACCTCTTTCCTTTCTGGGTGAATTTAAAGAGGAACACTAAGATTTCACCTCTTTCCTTTCTGGGTGAATTTAGAGATTAACACTTAAGATTTCACCTCTTTCCTTTCTGGGTGAATTTAAAGAGGAACACTAAGATTTCACCTCTTTCCTTTCTGGGTGAATTTAGAGAATAACACTTAAGATTTCACCTCTTTCCTTTCTGGGTGAATTTAGAGAGTAACACTAAGATTTCCCGCCTTTACTTTTCATCATCTTGCCTGTATCATGCTGCAGATTTCTCTTTTGAGCCTTTTACCGCTTTTGGTGTAGATGTTTCTATGGAAGACATTATTTGGGACAGAGGTTTCTAGTACTGCTGATGTATAGATGAGATGTAACTTTACTTTTTCTCAGAGGAGTCTATGTCAGCAGAGGACCTGGAATGCTTCCATGAATGGATGGCAAAAAATTGTTTGAAACTTAATAAAAAAATAGCGCTTGCCATGGTGATCCATGCCACACTACAGGATTCATCTGCATCACATTTGACACAAATTATCATCTACAGTGATGAATAAACTGCAGTTCGTGTCAATGGTGCAAAACCTGATGATAGGCTGTCTCAGGAGGGTCAGTTTTTAGCCTTTGCTGGATAATTCTGTTTCCAACATGGAGCATTTCCCTGATTTACTATCTTACTTCAGCCATAGGCCTTCCTGTTGTGCTAAATACTCTAGCTTCCTTCTAATGCTGAAACTAAATGCTGCAGAGTACTAACTGGTCCCAGTGTGCTTACCCATAAGAATCTAAGCACACATAGTCCAATGGCTCTCTAGCTACCAATGTTGTGATCTCCCTCTCATGTTACTATGTTGTTGATCACATGTATCTGTGCATATAATTAGTGCTTTGCCAAGTTACATCAAAGAAGCTGTACTTTTAACTTTTGAGCTCAGAAGTTGGCCAGTTGCAGATGGTGCAGAATTTTGCATTCTGTACATTTTCTCGGGTACGTCTTTACTCATATTTGTCATTTTTGCATATGTTGCACTCACTACCAAATATTTATTTATTTATTTGCATTGCATTAATCTAAATTCCAGCTAAACACAGACATTTTATTTACATTTATATACAAACAGTAGTTACATTTATACATTCTAAGATTTTATAGAGTTGGAAGTTACTAAAGAGAAAGCCCACATGCAACTTAATGGATTGTACAGGCAGCAGGCATGGATAAAAACTCTTGTGTTATTTCAGTGAGAGGTTGAGAATATTCTGTTTTTTAGAGAGTATTTGGACAGTATTGTACGGTGAATACCAAGTCTTAACCTTGTGATGAGCATATGTAGGACCAGGACTGGTTAAGATGTTGTTTAATCAGTGGTTTAAAACTACTGAGTTTGTCAGATAATTTTATTTGTGTGTGGATACTACATCAGAGATTAACAATATATTGTGAGTAGAGTAAGTCTCCTGCAACACTATTTGAATTATTTGTAAGTAATAATTTGTTACTAGAGCGGGTGTCCCTTGCTGGATAGTAGGGCAGTAATAAGTTTTGTAGTGCAGGGCATTTTTCTGGATGATGAATGAGTTTGTGTGCTGTAGTTAGTTGTATGTTAGGTAGTTGTGTTGTTCATGTCAGTTTAATTGCTTTAAGGTATGACAATGGTGGGTCCTATGATTGAGATTGATGACAAACGTAGCTATTTTATTGTAGCAGGAGGCAAGTTTCTTTCTTTGAGTATTGTTTAAATTTGTTAGAATAGAAATGGCATATAAGACAGTTGGCAAATAAACACCGACTTCTATAAAGTTTTTGCCTTAGTCTGTACAAAGCTATGTTGAGCTGCTGTCACATCCTGGGGTACTGTTCCTTTATTCTGGCATTTGTCCTTTTACTTACAAGGGGTTGCACTTCAAGCAATTACTGACAGGTTATTGAGGATGCCACCCCACCCACAACTAGCAGTTTTAAGTTGTGTTAAAATCTCATTTTTATCTGGCTTATAATGACTAGTTCTGGCTATAATATTGAATTTTCCCCCCTTCATATTTGTTTCAAATGATGATTACTGAATAGAATGTTATTTTTTTCTAACATTTTTACTTTATATTTGTGTCTTTTATTTCTACTGCTGTTATTTCTTTTGTTATATATCTATAGTCTAGTTGAAGGCATTGAGTCTCATCCAGAAAAAAATGAAAAAGGGAACAAGCGAGGTATGACTGCTAAACTTTCCGTGGCAATCTATATGCAACCTCTATGAACAGTCTTGACAATTTGAGTTCTTTATCTCCTTTACACGGCAAGGATTTTGAAAAATAGCGGACCTAGCTGCTGCCCTTCCTTAGCATTTTTCAACAAATGCTTTTAGATTTGGATCAAATACAGGTTAAAGAATCCAGAAATTGTGATATTCACAAATCCTTTTATTGTTCTATAAAACTCTCATTCTCTCATTTCTCATGCATTTCCCAGCGCTTGTTTTTCACTCTGCACATGACTACATGACTTTAAAGGTAGTACTATGAGGTATCTTTTTCTGATCTATCCCTGAAACTGGCATTTCTAAATATTGTAATCTTTATCAAATTTCAGTCCAAATTTCTGAGTTTCCTTCCTGGTGGAAGTACAACAGCAAATCCTTCCCTGGCATGGGAACACCAGCAGATGCATTGCATTTCCAACTTTTGCAACCAAATCCTCCACACACAATGGAACTGGTTAAATCAATTGGCAGTTTCATTTGTATGTGACTTTAAGACAAGATGAGAATATCTAAGAGAATGCAGTCTCACCTTAAAAGTGAATAATATCCCCAAGCCTTGGCCAGGATATCTAGGTGCTGCATATTTAATTATCTGGGAATGATTTTAAGATGGTGTCTGATAAACTGACTGTTGGATGTATTCTTGGCACTCTGAAGCCAGAATGAGGCAACCTCCCTAGTCTAACTCAAAAAAGTACCATATAAACCTATTCAGGTAAATTTAGTCAAACAAAGTCATATTTAGGTTAAATGTTTGCACTGTTGAAATATTACAGTGTAATAGTTAATACTCCTAACTGTAACTATAATCCTGTTTATCTAGATTTATAGCTATTTAACCAGTGGCCCCTCTGGACAGAAGCTTCATGACAGTAATAATAAATTGTATCAAACTGCATTCATTCCACTGTACTAATTTAATCTAGTGTTAATGACATATTATACAGTTCCATGCAGACTGCAATTAACATTTCCACAACAAGTTATGCAGAATGAACAAATAGCTTGTATTCTACTATTTGAAAAAGTAAAGCTAAGTGAAACATTTTGTAAAAAGCATAAAAGTGCCGGTGCTGTATTTTATGCCTCTTTGGCAGCTGATAGTTAATTAATGCCAAAAAGATAATGTAAACCCACCAGGTGAATTCTTAACTCCTGATGGGGACCATTATTTTGATGTTTTTGTTAAGACTCACAAACTGCGTGCTCAGAGATTAAAGCAGTGTAGTACACAAGTCTGTTGGATTGCAAGGGTGCACAGATAAGACTGTTTATTAATCACCATAGCACACTGTAGCATTCAATTATCTGACACTGCAGGGCAAAGGTTATTTTAGAGAAAGCAGTGATGCATGATTTTACTATATATCAGTGTGCATCCAAACTGATTGTAAATGGTGCAGTGCCTGCATGGAAAATATAATACTGGTCCGATTAGATATATCATGATCTGGGCTGCATGACACGAGTAATGACTTACTGAAAATGAATACTGCTGGGCTTGAGAAGGGTCAGACGCAGACAGTAATAAAATGCCTTCACTTAAATTGCTTATATTTTGTGCTCCTACATTACGGCTGAGTCATTTTATGAATGGTGCATTACATAACTGTTGTGGTGTGGCACATTAAGGTGATCATGGAGTTCCAGCCTTCAGATGAGACATTTTAATTCCACTATTTAGCTAATGCCTAATTTTTGCAGCATTGCTGGGTTGTACACATGTAAACAAATACTGTCAATGCTGGTCTATAATTATTTTGAAATGTTGCAATAAGTTCAAGAATTCTAGGAAATATGACATTTATTTGTGTGTGTGTGTGTGTGTGTGTGTGTGTGTGTGTGTGTGTGTGTGTGTGTGTGTGTGTGTGTGTGTGTGTGTGTGTGTGTGTGTGTGTGTGTGTGTGTGTGTGTGTGTGTGTGTGTGTGTGTGTGTGTATGTGTGTGTGGCTAGTGAGTATGTGTTTGTTGAGTCCCAGGAAGAAAAGCTCTGAAAATACTAGAGCCTATTTCAGTACACATCAAAGGCATCTTTGAGACATTATGCAATGACATAAAATAAGATTTAGAGCAGTGTAATTTGAGAATATCATATATATATATATATATATATATATATATATATATATATATATATATATACACATATGCACACACACACACACACACACACACACACACACACACACACACACACACACACACACACACACACACATATATATATATGCACATATATATATTAGTTAACTGCCCTTTTTCAGGAATGCCCTGGGAGCGCTGTCTGATTAAGTGACTTGCTAAAAGTAACACAACAGGAAAACAGTGGTGGAATGAATCAATCCCAGTACCTTTAGCTACAGGAAACATTTACAGTGCAGATCCTTCGTTCTCTGTGTTAAATGACATACATACATACAGGTATATATAGATATGTATATATATATATATATATATATATATATATATATATATATATATATATATATATGGGTCTATATCGAAAAAACACTTCTTCGAAAAAGAACAGTAGACCCACTCTTACGCAAAAGTGCACTTTCTCGAAGAACGTTTCAACAAACTGACCAGAACACCAAAACAATGTTTTTGCAGGGGGCAAGCCCCCCACACCCCCCTACTTAACTATACCAACTCCGAGATCGCACTACAGTGGGGAAACAGGTAAATTCCCTTTTCCCCACTGTAGTGTGCTTTGGCGCCTCAGTGTTCCTTAATGGTTCATTTAACCGTTCTTCACAGAAGTGCACTTTTGGTTAAGTGCACTTTCACATAAGTGTAGGTCTACTTCTCTTTTTCAAAGTGATATACTTTTGATGAAGAGAAGTACACCTATATATATATATATATATATATATATATATATATATATATATATATAAACACACACACATCTAGCTATCTAAATATATATATATATATATATATATATATATATATATATATATATATATATGACTTGCGCTCAAGATTAACTCTAACCTGTGGAACTTGTTTAACTTGCTTACTTATGTAATCTCTGTAAATAGTCTGTTTGTAATATGTAATGCTGGTATTATGTAATGCTGTATCTGCTTACCCTTGGAGTTTTTCTCCTCGGGCCTCTGCTGAAAATGGACATATATATTTAAAGTGTGTGTGTGTGTAGGTGTATTTGTGCATATATGTCTGTATAGACACAGATATGAGTAAAACAGAAGCACGATGGTTCCACACAGCACACCTTTAATTCCAATATGACAGGTAAGTGCTTCCACAGATATTCTCCGCTTCATCAGACCATACAATACTAAAGCACCATCATAATGATATATCTATTTAAATACTAAGTAACCAATGGGAACATACTAGCTAACAATCAAAATTAACCCATTCATGTCAGAATGTCTATGAACAGCTTACCTATATAAAAAACATGTTAAAAAACAAAAACTACCACAATGGTATGTTAAAATAAGAACAATGTCATATAAATTACATATAATCATAAAACCATATGAATAAACTTCCATGAATAATATATGTAAAATAAAAATATAAAAATAAATAAATTACTGTGATAGCAAAAATGTATAGACATATTACAAACACACATAAACTCAACAATAATAACATCTAGATCCTTTCAATGTTTAAGGACTCTAGCTTTTAGAAATGGTTTCAATGAAACTTTACTGTTTAAACCCAGGGGCGTATCAGGCTGAAAATGTGTGATCCTTTTCTGCTCCACAGCTTCAGTTTTGTTGCTAAGATCCCCACCTCTCATATTAGTATGTAGAATCTCCAATACTAGAAACATAAACTTGTGTCTAGATCCTTCTTTGGCCACATGCATGGCCAGAGCACTGGTCTCTTTAGCATTCCTAATATCTCTGAGGTGTTCAAGGATTCTATCTTTGAATACTCTATTGGTCTTACCTATGTAAAACAAGAAACACTCAATACAAAAACAGAAATAGACAACATTCTTAGTCTGACAGTCAGCATAAAAAGTCCTGTCTATCTCAAACCCAAGCTGTGGATGTAAAAAAAATACCCACCAATGTGTATACATACACAAGTCATACATCTCCTACAAGCATAAGTGCCCAATCTTTCAGACTGAGTATAACTCTGGGGGCAAAGAGGCCTATAACATAGCTGGCTCTTAAGGGACCTACTGGAATTAAAGGTGTGCTGTGTGAAACCACTGTGCTTCTGTTTTACTCATCTATTTGTTTTTGTTGTTTCTGGTTCCTTTATTGGTTTAGAGGTTTGAATTCCTTTTATAGACACAGATATGCCCACATCAGGGCTAACTACTTGTCAGTCTAAACATTTGCTCCAGGTGATTTGTTATCATCGACTAATGTTGGTGTGACATCCCAACTCTGAGTAAAAATGGGGAAAAAAGGAGTTGATGGCAATGATGTCTTTTTATATATATTTAAATTCTACATATGCATTTATGCAAATTGCATAAAATACACTTATGGAAATGACACAATGAAACACCATTTCTTGATTCCAGTTAAAATCAATTATGAAAGGAAATCAAACAAAATAAGTGCTTTTTGCAGTGACATAAGCCCCCCTTAGACTCCCACCCTTGTTATTAACTCTGAAATTGCAGAGCAGTGTGGAGTAGGAGAAGCTTTGTTAACCCCAATATTCATAATTCTCACTTTCAATGATCTGACAGACACACAGACATGGTACCATTGACCAAGCTCACACTAGCAGCATCACATACTTTATCAGTCTCTCTCTCTCTCTCTCTCACACACACGCACACATGCATACACGCACACACACACACACACACACACACACACACACACACACACACACACACACACACACACACAAACCATTTATTCCAGCTAACACAAAAACAGAGGTGGTCAAGCAAAGCATCTTCCACTCAAACACATGCACTATCTTCCCCTAATCATGTGCTCACACACATAGACATTTGCTGATCCATCTGTCATATGTACACACATACTTGCAGCAAACAGGAAGCCCCTACACTTTCATTCTAACTTGTATTTGGTAACCCTAACCTTGCCTCTTACCTTTGAAAAACCCTTTCCCTAACACCACAGAAGACAGTTCAGACACATGCAGCAACACATACACATATTCTGCACTAAATCTATCACCTTACTTAACTCTTACTCTGACCCTAACCTGCCTACACTCACATGAGCACTCACATTCCCTAATGCCAAAGCTTTCAGAATATTTGATTGTTTCAGCATTATGTTTCCAAACCCAAACTTACTTCACCCACATGCATTCGACATTTCTTTCTTCTGAAATCTTAACATTTCGATGAATGGAATATTCTACTACATTTTGTTGTCAACAACTCAATCGATGAGCAGCCAGTTTGATGGAGGGAATGTCAGTTGTATAAATAAATTAAAAATGAAACCTTATGCTTGGATATACAAAATCAACCAAAATTAAACCAGAAACAACACTCAGAGAAACAGACTGTCATTTAATGTTAAGCACTTTTGTTCAACCTAAATGAACATCATCATAATAATGTCCTTTTTGGTTGAACAAAAATGTTTAACATTCATTTACATTTTGTTTTCCGATTGGTGTTTATGGTCTTAATTCAACCTTATGTATATGTATATGTATATGTATACGTATATGTATATGTATATATCTTTATGTTATGTATCTACAGATCTAGATCTAGATACATAGTCACTATAAATGATATGTCATTGTTTCATTCCTTCCTCTTTGGAAGGTGCTGTCTGGTTTAATGCACAAAGGTGGCTTCTCCTTCTTTTTAAAGTTCTCTGTAATGTATTACTTTCTACTGTACTACTCAATCAAGCCTTTTAAGTGTTTTACTGTCTTAAATCAACACAGAAGTATATTCTGTTTCCTTTGATACAGCACCCTTTTTGATGCTGTTACCTCATGGAGAGAAACATATGTATTATTACAAACAAGCATGCTATAACACATTTTGAACTGATATCACCTCCTCCCCTCAAAAAAGTAAAAAAGAAAGATGTCATCTATATAAGTGTGTTGCTGTACCATACCCCCACTGTCCATCAGAGCTAACTTGGCAGTTTTGGATTTTATATATACATTTTGATTTTATTGCTGCGGCTCATAAGCACTGTATTCAAAACGCTGGTGTCCATTATGTTACTAATTTCAATTTTAAGCAGGGATGGAAAGAAAAAAATCTAAATTAAAAATAAACCTGTGTGAAAAAAGAAAAATAAATAAATATGGACAAAAGTTTGTAGCTATTAAAGAAACACACAGACATATGTACGGGCGTAGCACCTGGCATGCTGCTGATAGCGGCATTTTCAAATACTAATTTTCTTTTGGATTATAGTCAGTGTATATTGTCAGCTGGAGATCACATAATAGGATAAATCATTACCCTGCTGATACTGCTACATCCTTAAAAATGCACATTTGCAGCATACAGCTAGGGAACATTTCTGTGTGTATCATAAAAATGTGAATTTTGAAACACCAGGAGATGACTTAAAGGATAAAGGCCAGTGGGACAGCAATGCCTGAAGCTTTGAGTTTCAGGAGGTGGTAAGGCAAAGTAATAAGGCTTGCCGAGACATTGCAGTTCAGGCAAGATCAGAGATAGTGTAGCAGCAGGAATATTGTAATGTATCATCTACAGTGTGGGGAGAATAATAAAGCACTGAATGAGAAGAATGTGGGCAAAGATGGGGAGGGGGAGGGGCAAAATCAGTACTGCTAGGTGTACAGCTTACAAAACATGTTTATGGTACTACTAGTTGCACCATATCGATCAGTTGCCACATTAAATGCACGGTGTGTCTTTACAAAGCAAAATGAAGTGATTGGAGAAGAGTACTTACAGATCTGAATTTGTCAAGTAACATAATTCTACTGAAATTATTATAAAGTGGCATTAAACAGTTCTACAGCTGTATGCACCATTCACTACAAATAACCTTATTATGCAGTTAATGTTATGATCGATTAAGTCGATTTTGTCAGAAGCTTTTACCAAAGGCTGAATTGTCTTACGTCACTGATAGCGACCATCGTAATTCATAAAAATCTTCTATTGTTTCTGTTGCCATGCCAGCTTCTTAGTTGCTGCTAATTTGAAAAAAAATCAGTAAAGATTGACGAAAGATGTGTATCTGTACCTCTGTATGGCACAAGTGAAATGTCGACACTAACTATGGTTGGACGTATTTCAGTTATGCAGTAAGAAAAAAAATTACGAGGCTATACTAAGTATTCCAGAAATGAAAACATCTCCCAATTCCTGCAAAAAAAATGATATAGCAGCAGTAAAATGCTTTGACAATACTTGGGCTTCTTGTTGCTAATGATTTTGTCAAAAAAAAAAATGCAGCTGTTTATGAAAAGGCTTGACAGACTTTTTATCACTTTCACCAGTTATTGAAGGTATTTTCTTAGTACACACAGTAATGGAACGGGAAATTAATGTAAAATAAACTAAAAATCAAACATTTCATTATGCTACCTTTATTGCAATGAAGCATGTTTAAGTAGTAGGAAGAATAACGTCGATTTTTGTCAGTATGGGCATTGGTGACATTCCCAGCCAGTGACTCAGGCACAGTTTGGGAACTGTCCAAAGAATTAGAAACCCTAGAGAGACATTTCCTCTGAAGCAACATTTGCATCCTTTAAGGCTTCAAAGCCAGACATAACATCACTTTGGTGCAGTGTACTATGCTGTTTCATCAATTTCCAGGCTCACTGAATTAATAAAGAAAAAGATATTTCCTGGACATTTCATCAAACCTTCAAGGCTAAGAATGAAGCCACATCCTAATGAGAAAACATAATGTATTCTCTATGAAAAGAGAAGCGAACATTTAACAAAAAATGTACTAATCTGACAGTCTCATAATAAGTGTAGTTATACTCTACAACATATGATGTGGGTTTCCACCCTGGTTTCCAAATGGCATGTTTGGGGAGCTGGTTTAAGTTAGACCTATGTTTTCAACTGTATATTACTACAAGTAGTATTTGTCAAAAGAATGTGCATTTCTGTCCTTGTCATATATGTATATATATATATATATATATATATATATATATATATATATATATATATATATGTGTGTGTATGGCAGTTTGGGCAGTCTATTCTGGGAAAAGGCTGCCAATCGGGGACATGCATAAAACTTAGAGGATACTGTTTCTAGCATGCAGTTAATGTACTGTACCACATTTCTCAAGCTCTATTTCAGCTACGCTATCTATAAATGATCTGTAAATTGTTAAATTACTTATCTTGGCTCAGTGAAACAATTATTTCTTCTAAACATGATCAGTTACTGACTATGCACAAAGCCAGTCCAATATATTATCTTACTGACATAAAATATGCACCAGTAAATTTATTTAGGATTTACCCTAGAATTATATCCATTGGTTAGGTAGGGTGGGAGGGAATGTACAATGTCAATACATTACATTTAGAAATAATGGTTTGGTCTTCAGAATGCATTTTAATAAATGCAAAGTTTTAGAGCACTTCTAAAAATTTACATGGCCCTTATTCTGCTACAACAGAATACATCATCTTTGTTTTTGTGAAGTTAAAAAGAGAATGTATTTGTGAAGAAAGTGAATGACAACCAGACAGTTGTTCTGACTTTGAGCAATTCCCTTTCTTTTGTTAGTTCTGCCAACAGAGAGAACTTTTTTTGCCGTGGTGTTTTGTGCTGTCTGATCAAGACACATGAGCCCACACAGATACACATTAGATATTTATATGTATGACTGCTATATAAATGTATACAATGCACCAACAATGGCATCCTAAATAAATATGCAGCATTTTATATGTCTGTATCACACAACGGACTGAGGTTATAAGTAAGCATCACACTATTAATGTGCAGGCAGGGTTTTGCTTTAAAAATAATCAAGGTAGCATATATTTTTTCATTACCAACTTTGTCTGGACCGCCAAGTTAAAATAAATATATATGATGCTCTAACTTTATTTGTTCTTCTGATACAGAATTTAAAATGAATGAATTATTTTGTCATTTCAAGTAGTAATTTCTTTTAATGTAAAAACTTTACATTCAGTGACAGGTGATATAACTTGTTGCCACAAATACTGATTTTTATTAGTGTGATACTATTGTTTGGCTGCATTTTGATAAAATATTGATGCTTACAATACCTGAACCACCTTAGAAAACACAGTTAATATGGAGTTCAAAGACTACAGGCTGTTAACAATTTACTTCTAGAGGTCAGGGTTTGAGTCCCTCAGCATCCACTTGCCTACTGTGTGGCTTGGGCAAGTAACTTAACTAGACAGTTATTTGGGGTAATTGGGCTAGGCTCTTCCATGATGTTTTGAACCACATGCTTAGTAATTTATAAATCAAGTAGTCTGGCTTGAACAACATCTATCTATTCTGGACAGTCTTGAATTAATGCATATCCTGGAGCTGTAGCAGCCATGATAATCTATAGCGCTGTCTGGTGTGATTAAACATCTTTATTTTGTTTGGGTGCCTTTTGTTATACTACATTGTGAAGTATTTTCAGTTAGACCACATAAAGAAACCCCTTTAAAACTTTCACTAGTAATTAGCCTTTCTATTGCATCACATTATAGCAATATGTAACATTAGAAGTTTGTTATGGAGGGTTTGCTTAAACTTCAAGACAGATTAAATCTCAGCAAAGACTTTCATCAGAATATGGCATAGTGTTTTTTTTTTTTTTTTTTTTTTTTTTTACTATAGGCTAGTCTTTAATCCTTTTTTATTTAATTTTTTACAGGTAGTTTGATTTTTCAATGCCAAAGTTAATTTCTTAAAATAGAAAAGCAACATCATATTAAACAAACTCGAGAAACAATAAATATTGCAGCATGTCTTAATATTCATTCAACATTTTGTTAAGAAATGGTAAGCAGTTTGGGGCTAAAGAAAAACATTGCTAAGTATTGACCAATAAACTCTTACTATGCAGACGATTTATCCACTCCATTTTCCTTCATACTAAAGTCCTCAGTGGCTGTCAAGGTCAGCTTTTTCTTCCATTAAGCGCTTCACATCCACAAAAGGTTGGAGAATGTCTTATTTTTCACTTACATGGGATACATTTTTTGCAACAACAACTTAAGTAAATTTATTGTAGATGTGTTCAACATACCTGAAGTAAAATAACCCAATCAGATCATTACCTATTGGATCTCAAATTATATCCCATACAAGCTGCGAGTTTGTTTAAAGTTCTGATGGACTTTATATCCCCAAAAATCTAAATCCAATCTCCCAGATCCCCAATAGAACACCTCCAAAATGCATTGGAAGTTCCCAGAAAAATTCTCCCCAATTTCAAAGACGTATAGAAACATTTAAAATTACCGTCATCAGCCCCATCGTGTTGAAGATATAAAATGTATTCCTCCACTAGCTACACCTGTCCAAAAGAATTCTGTAAAACTATGTGAGAATCTAGACAGTGTCTTTATGGTCCCCTTTTGGCTATAGTCTTTGCCTCTGCTGTCCATTCAACAATTGATTCATTTAGGCCAATGCCATCTATTTTCTGAAACGTTTGTTATAACTTTACTTATACAGAACCTCCATATCTGATGCAAGATTATACCTATCCATAAAGATCTCCATTGTAATTAGATTCCCTGTATATAATAGCTGCTCCTACTAAAATAGACATGAACAGGATTTCAACTATTTATTAATATCATGAGTCCATAAACCCTAGTGGATGTGACTGCTAATCTGCAAAATATCCTTTACGGAAGACAACATGCTTGAGTTATTAAATGTTGATTTTGCAGTGCTTTCCATCAATACTACAAGTATAGAATAAGATCTTAATTGGGTTTCCTTTATAACATTCAGCTTTTTAAACAGAACTTAGACTCTACCAATTGTTTATATATAATTTCTCTCCAAATTGGTTGGTGTACACGTATAAGGAGGTCTAGCAGAGGACATGTAAAGCAGTTTAACCAAGTACCCCAAAGCCACCATGGAAAAGGAAAAGTATTAACAACTGGGATTATAACCATAATTCAGTAATTAGGATCTAGTAAGTTTATGATCCCTTGAGAAACATGCAAAATTAAAGGTAAAATATGCAATAAGACTACTTGAGTATAATGCATGATATCAACACAGAGCAGCTTCTACCCTTGACAATATGATTTTGTTTTCATTAATATCTCCTTTCAAGCCACTTTCAGAGAACATCTAAGCAAATTCCTAAATTTTAGGACTGTATATATTGTTCTATCCTGCCTCTTTAAAGTTAAGACTTCCTAATTATTTCAGGAGACTGTATATATATACAGTTTATTTTAGCTGTTGCTGTTTTAAGAGGATTCATCCTATAACTAAAAAGCTTTGCAAAAAAAGAGATCTCTAAAAAATGAAACCAAATCAGGATTGAAGAAGTAAACCAAATGGGCATCTGCATAAAAATCATTTTGTCTAGTTTACACTGAATCTATATTGTATAATGTTAGTTGACTGCAGTCTAGTTACTAGAGGCTCTTTATTTATAGAAAATATTAGAGGTGAAAGGAAACAACTTTACTGGTATTACAAAATGGAAAGAAATCTTGTATTCCTACAACAATGAATCCTGTGCAAACTTTACTGAGCATATCTATAATATTTTGGGGAAATCACATCTGTGCTAAAGTTTCAAATAGTAATGTCCAGAAAATTCAGTAAAAATATTTTTTCCATGTTCAGGCTTGTAATTAACAAAAGATGACCTGAAATAAAGGCATTTTCAGTTATCAAAGCAGTTTTAACTAGATTATCAGTAGTAGTTCTTTGAGATATAAATCCCATTTTGTCTGAGTGAATTAATACAGGAAGAATCATTGTTTCTCTCTCTCCGTCACAATTGCCATAAAAATTTATTAATTATGCTTTAAAACTGATATGGGTATGCATTAGCTAACTAAAATGGGAGTCTTCACCTGGGTTCACTTAATACTGCTATCAAAGCTTCTTTTAGGGGGGGGGGCTCTTCCTGCAAGTACTATGTTAGAACCAATAAGAGAAAATCAATGATAAATGCTTGTTTGGTCCATATGAAAATCTCCAAGGTAATTCTAGCCAAACCAAATATTTTCTCTTCAGATTGTTTTAGTAGAAGTATCAATTATTTCCTTTCTACTGGAGCCATCAACTACTGTGATAATGCAAAGTCCAGAGTAGGAAGGGGCTAGAATTTCAGATAATTTCTTATGTTGCTTAACCTATTAATGCTGACTTTGTCAATGCGATATATTTCTGTGGATAATGTGTTTAAAAGCACGTAATATCTCCTCTGGATTGATGCACATTATTCCTGTCACTGGGTACTCAATAAGAGTGATCTGACTCTCCACAATTTATTTAAAAGACACATGGCCAAATATTTTGACCACATGCAGAATTCCCAGCTTTATATACTTTCAGTGCTCCCTGACCTTGCTCTGTCCTATAATTGCTGATTTTGCCATTATTTCTTCTATTTGCTACTCTGTATGCAGTAGCTGAAAAAAATAATCTTGGTAATTCAAAAGACTTTGCTGATACAGTTATAGTTTTGTTAAAAGTCACTCATGAGTTGACTTAACATGCTCCTTAAGAAATTTTATCATTACTTTTCATCAGCATCTGGAAGTATAGACAGTTGAATAATTCCCACTATTTATCAAGCACCTGTCAAAGTTTGGCCTGAAAACATTCCTTTTTTTCAAAAGAATAAGCTTATATTCCAATACTTGGACAAATCATCTCTGCATCATTGAAATAATGGTTTCAGTAAAGCATGATCAAAAAGGAAAATAGAAGCTCCAGAGACCTTTTATTTAAGTTTGATCATTTCTAGAGAATGATTTAAAACATGAAGAATGGCATGTAAAGATGTTATTCAGTACCTTTAAATATCCTCTGCACATCTCCCATCACAAGCATTCCCAGGTATTTACTTAATATTCCTTCCAAAGGGTAAGAGCAATTTTATAGGATTAAGAGAAAATGTCTGTTGTAGATAAGGTGGTATTCCAGTTACCTCCACATATTCAAAACCCCTTATCCAGAGTAGATCTACTCTCTAAAGACTTGGAAGATCCACTGAGTGTGGAACCCCAGTGGACGATAGAAATTTTCCATCATCATAAATTTACCATCTAAGGAACCCTTTAAAAATAACATATCTCACCTATGAGTCAACTGGGATTGTAAATGTTGAAAAGGCATACCCTGAAAGTTAAGATGACCATATCTTAATGTCTACCTCTAGGGATAAGACAAAAGGATCGCTGACAAATACAAACCAAAAAACAATGCTCACCACCCTTTGTATGCTAATTGAGACTCTTGTAACATAAGAATTTGTTACTATATTATAGTCCTCTCAAATTATTTTTCTCTCTACACCCCAACTAAATGCCTCATCTGTGCTGTAGAAGTTTGCAAAATAATCAGGACAGTTGTATTAGGAATTTACACTAAAAGCAATATCGACCATCCATAAAGAGTTGCAAAATGTTCTGAGATTCCTTCCTACATATGCATTAATAGCTTTAGTGGTCTCCATTCCAATGAATGGTTTAGTACCAACACTCCCCCTTGGATGAAGGTGTTAAATCCTTTAACATTTAAGCCCTTCCAGCAAAAACCCTAGGCAACAGGCATGCCTAACTACCAGCTAAACATCTGTTAGCACAGTCTTTTCTTCCTTAGGAAGCCACTTATCACATGCATATAATATAACAAGTTCATACACCTCATACATTGGCTATAATTACAATTAGCATACTCATATCTGTAACTGTAATCAACTAACACAGAGATGAAATAATAAGTTAACCTACAGTAATGCAGGCCAAAATGTCAGTGGTATGAACTTCTGGGACCAGCTAAGGTGAACAAAGTAATTCATAGTCCATGTAGCTATATGTCTGTGATGGACATTAGCCAGAATCCAAGGTCTTGTACTAGCCACCTTGTCTCACTGAAATATATAGCAGAGCATATAGGTATCAATCACTCCAACAGCATATGGATTAAAACTGGAACTTCTCCTTCTCCATATTTTTGGGTTTGTCTTCTTTTTGGTATTGAAAAACTTTTTGAATTTCTTGTACTGAACCTCACCAGAAAAAAGCATAATTTCCCTCTACTGCTGGTAAAGACTTGTTGCATCTATGTATCTTTCTGTTCTTCTAACAACAAACAGCCATAATACTTGCTTCTCCGAAGCTGTTGGGCTGTAGGTTTCCTTGGGGGGGGGGGGGGCATTCATTATTGGATAGCCTACATTTTCTGAGATCCCTTTATGTCGGCTGACACCCTTTGTTGGCCTGAGTGGATCTCTGATTCCTCTTCTTGAACTACTGCAAATTTCTCTGAATGATGGCTTTCCTTCATTTTTCCCACCATCCTGAGACAAGAATTCTCAGTTTGATAGAATGTGTCCATGTTTGAAACATGATGCAGGGAGAGTTCCTGCAGTCAACAGTGTTCAGAGACAAAGTGGTAAAACGAGACTTATGTTTACATATAGCAACAGCATACATGGTGTATGTAATATAGTCAGACAAAATTGGAAAATCTTACTTTCTGATGAGAGGATCAGGAAAGTTGTGGATGAGGAATCCAGTTTTGGCTTCAGGAGGAATAAAAACTTGAAAAGACTTACTGGGCAATGAGGGCAGACATGACAAACAGTGGATTGAAGTGAGGAGAGGCACTAGACCATGTGGGTCATGCAAGGCATGCCATTACATTAATAGGGCCGTTAATTGTGTTCATCCTATCACAGGCAGGGTATATTCTTTCAACACCAGAGCTAACTGCAGGACCACGAATGTGGTCTATCTTGCTGCTTGTCAGACATGCAATTGTTACTACATAGGGAAAATTAACTGCATGTTTAAGCAGAGGATATTAAATCATTTGTCAGCTATCAGGTTGAAAAATGAACATAATGCCTTGTGCAGACACATATTGGGTCATCAAGGACATTATTTTAAATTCATGGTGATTTGGCATATGGTGAGTAACGTCAGAGGTGGTGATACAGTGAATAACATTGAATATGAAGAGGCCAAATGGATAATAGAACTTACAGCACACAGACATCCAGGGCTTAATGATGTAATTCCATTAAGACCTGCCTTAAAAAAAAAGGTGGGTTCAGTATTGAGCACAGATTGGGTGTTACTCCCTTTAAATGAGTGTTTGAATGTGAGCAATTTATCTGATGAAGGGCACAGCCTGAAAGCGCTCATCAAACTTTGCATTTCTTGTTTTGTTTTATTGTTTTTATTGAGTTGTTGGATTAAATATTCATTTTCCAAGTGGTGGCAGCTGCTTTTTTACACACACACACACACACACACACACACACACACACACACACACACACACACACACACACACACACACACACACAGAGCGGATTTTCAATATTAGCCTCCTGAACAAAGTTTGCACCAAATGAAAAAAGAACTGCAGTAAACATCCCCTTTCCTAAATGTGATGCATCAACTGATCCATGTAATTACAAAAGACTCATCTGTAAGGCTATGAAAAGAACTGTTATTAACAAACAAAGGCATAAGGAACCTACTAAATATTCCCCCCAAGCCAGTTAAGTTTTGTTAAAGGCAGATCCTGTCTACTCATCCAGGTTATTTTTTTTGACAAGGTCATCCAAGCACTGGCTGAGGGAAAACTGTTCATACTACATATCTGGAGTTCACAAAGAAATTCAACACCATTCCCCATGCAGGTATAATTACTAAACTTATCCAGCTAAATGCAAATCCCTGTGAAACCCATTGCATAGCAAGCTACCTCACAAACAGAACTCAAGAAAGTAGGGTTGGTAGAGCTACATCCACCAAGAGACCTGTCACTAGTGGAGTGCTCAGAGGTCAGTCCTTGGGCCACTCTTTTTTGGCATCTACTTCTCAGGGGACAAGGCAAAAGTTGAGGTGTTATGGGCGAGAATGTTTGCTGATCACTGTAAACTTGGTGCCATCATAAAATCTGCAGAAGACACCAAAATCCTTCAGAAAGGTTTGTCACAAACAAATAGCTGATGTCAAAACCGTAGCCTAAAAGTATACATCAAAAAGTGAATAATTATATTCTTTGGCAAGCAAGATGTCCCCAACAACTATTACATTGACAACAGTCCCCTAAAAATGAGCCAGTAGTGAGAGACATGGGAATATATGAGAATGAGCTGCCCTTTGACCACCATGTGTCAACTATTGTTAGGAAGTCCTTCTTTATACCACAACTTAATGGCAAAGGGTATGGCATCTAAATCTAGGAAGGTGATCATTCCACTTTGCTCTAAGATCATTACACTGAATCAAGTAAGAACTTACTGAAAAACAATCTTTTCCCCTAAAGTCACATTTCTTGGATGATAAATTCAGCTTCTCTGGGAAAGTTACACTGTCTTATATGGGCAAATCAGTTACATCTGCTGCTCGTCTACATGCCTGCTTTTGCTTTTACACATTTTTCTTTTATAGTATATATAGCAAAATACAAGAAGAGAAAATATTACTAGTCAGAGGATCTATTCACTTCATATTTTAGATGAAGTATCGGCAAACAGAACAATGCAACACTATGTGTGCATGTGCTTGTATTGTGTCTTTGTGTATCTTTTTGTGTGCATATCAAGTATGATCTTTCTTTTACAGTAGACTCCCTCTTATCTGGTTTTGCTGGGACTGGACCTTAGGCTGGATAAAAGAATGTCTGGTTAATCTGAAAAAGCATACAAAACAACATTTATTGGTTATAAATCGGCTAGAATAACAGGATTTGTGTTTGCATGCATATTTCTAATGTATATGAAGTCTAAAACTCAAACATCTGTCATTATTTAACCCATAGGAGGCAGAAGTGTTGTCCTTCTCTGTTGTATTTTGCTAGGGCTATGGCAGAAATCCAATTGTCAGTTAAAGAGAAGCTGGATAAGAAGGAGACCTTTATTTTATGACAATTGCACTTTTACATATACTTCTTCCTACAAAATGACATATGTGACAGCAATATGGTGTCAGGCCTGCGGACTCAGCATGTTAAACATTACATCTAGCTTAATGAATACTTCACTGCTAAATGTGTAGGTGCCATTATGTATATAAGCAGGTAATGCATTGTAATTCTCTTGCAACAACACCAGTGATCTAAGACAGCTTGAAAGCATTTTTATAGCAATATATCTTTATACAATTGATGCTGGTTGGCTATTCAAGCTGCACAGAAGAACACACATGCATAGGAGCAAATAATTGAAATATAGTTGCTTCTTTGTTTTTTACCAAATAATGACTTGATCTAGAATCCTGTTTGTTAAAACATTCTATATCTACCCAGTAGTGCCATTACATCAGAAGAGTTAAACGCAAATACTATTACATCTTTATGTAAAACAGTGCTGGTTAGATTTGCAAGGCATTTATTACCTACCTAGCAATTATATCGTGCCAAGGAAACCGCTGTGTAAATCAAGTATGTGGGAAGCCAGTTTAACATATATAATATATATATATATATATATATATATATATATATATATATATATATATATATATATATATATATATATACACACAACCTAAAATATTTAATAAAATTATTGCTTAGGTTTCAAGTCTGGTTTGTCACAAATTAGACAATTCAAGATAATCTAGAATCAATGCCTTTACTTGGAAATCTACAAGTCACTTGCTGCAATAGAGCTGCAATTCTAAATAAAAAAAACAAGACAATCAGGGTGTGGGCAGTTACAGCAGGTCTCAGTTAAAAGGCAAATGAAAAGAAACATGAGTTGGATACATAGGTGAAATTGGTCTAAAAGCTTGTAAGAGGCTTTGCCACAATGAGTCTCAGAGATAATCACTTTTGAAGAACTGGCTGAACTGAATCAAAAAGGCAGCTGCTCTGTTAGTATTAACAAGTATTTTCTGCAGGCATACACACTTTGATTTCTGTATCTACAACACTAAGGTTGTTACACCTTGGGGAGAAAACAATATTCCCATGTTGTAGTGGTATTAGGGCAGGGGAGATTGACTCACTATAATACACACACACACACACACACACACACACACACACACACACACACACACACACACACACACACACACACACACACACACACACCCAGACTGTGAAAAATTATGTTTCTGTCACTTTTGTAAACTGGAAACAGTTTTCCTCAATGTATGCAGACTTGAGTCAACAGAAATATTTTCAATAAGCTAGATTTGCTAAATTGAATTTCCTTATTCAAATTTAGATGAGCAGCACACTGACAAACACACCATATATTTGCTGGGAGACGGAATTTTTACCAGCATGGTTATGAGTCTACTGGATGTTTTAAGGCCGTTGGGATCAGCTATGGAGAAACTGCAGATATGTATGGATGGGAAATGAAAAATAATGAACTCACTACATATAGGTGATGAGAGAAGGATGTCTTTATTTTTTTACCAGGACCCCCCCCCCCCCCCAAAAAAAAAAGTGAATAAAACACAACAGAGAGCATTGACAGAAGCAAGTAGCTTCTACATGGACAGCAAACTAGAACATTAAATAAATCTACTAGGCAAATAAACTAGTGCTTTAAATTAATAAAAAAATCTGTCAGATATGTCAGTATAGTTTTGATACACTACAGAAATACTACAAAGTTAATTAAATTTTATGTCAGAATGAAGGATAATAAAATATTTAGTATAACAGTGAAAAATGCCACCACATTCATAAAGTAAACCAAATAAATTGTTTATAAATTTAATAATGCCTAGAATCTATATTTGTTAAGGGCAATTTTTAATATTTCAGCTCAGTTCTTCCTCACAATTTGTGGCCCTATCTATTCATAACAAATGCTATACTATGAGGGCAAGAAAACAACAGAGTTTTAGCCTTTATCTGCAAAGTGGCAATATGCCATTTCTAAAGCACATAGAAAAACTGCCATTGTAGGAAGTTTGTCTAAAATGTTACTAAGTACTACAGATGTGATACTGTGCTCATTATAGCATTTGTCAGTATTTTAGCCATCGTTTTTCAGATATTCCTTTATGATTTTGCCTCATAGACAAATTTAGCAGATATCAAAGCCTGAAAATTAAAATAATAATTAAAACTACTAGTAGTAAAGTCAATTACATCGGACAAATAAAACATTCTGTCTGGCCCAATGAAACCAAAATTAGAACAGTATTTAAAATCTATACAATTCACAATTTTTCTGCCAAAAACAAAAATGATCAAACACATTCCTCCAGGCATAGTAAATTCCTTGAAATGCAATGCAAGCTATTTCTTAACACTATCCACTCTGTCTGTAAATACACCTCCAACATCCCCAACTCATAATTTCCTGCAATCACTGAAAAACAAGTCAAGATGCTAGCAAAAATATCAACACTAACTCCCATAAAGCTACACCAGAAACTCTCACTGATATTTAAGCTTAGAATATACATATTTTGTATACCTCTTAACCACATATTTAATATTTAACTACCCTATTCCCTAAACAACTTAAATGTATATTCATACCTTTACCTCCCAAAAGTCCCCAACATTAAAACAGCAAACACTGACCATATAGCAAAAATCCTGGAAAAACATATTTCCAAGAAAATATTAAAACCAGCTTCAAACCTTTGACATGTGATTAGAGGCTTCTGGCTGAAATATTGTATCATCACCACAACTAACTTACTCAATTTTGAAATGCTAAGGTACACCAAGCAATACACTTTTACAGAAACAGTTTTAGCAGAACTAAAAACAGTCTTCAAAGCAGTCATCCACAAACTTCAATCAAATCTCTAATTGTGGATTTTCACATGATGTCTGCCTCTAATCATAAGCACACAAATCTAGGCATTACTAATGCTCGACTTTCATAAGGAGCTATACTGGCCTACCTTTTCTCTACAATTTGTATAAATAACCTTTTTGGGAACTCCCTAATCTTAACTGTTTACTATATGTAGATGGGATTGTCCTAATAAAAGCAAGTGAAACAACCTTGGAGTATAAGATACTACAATGTGACACAGCAGTTTTATGGAACTCACTTATAATTAGCAAATTGTGCCTGAACACAAAAATCCTATGACAATGCTATTTGGTGCAAAAAAACAAAAAACACAAGGACATCCTTTAGATCTGAGGTACTCATTGAAAACTACAGAGAGTTTATACCCAACAAAAGTGTTTGGGACTGATTCTTGACTAAAATCTGCCTTTTCTTTGACACACAGGTACCAAAACACAAAATCTAAATGTAGACCGGAGCATCCCTCATTTACTTACATATATACATTAAAACCTAAGGTCGATATGGTCTGGAATGATGTGACTAAATCCAAAATAAAATCTATAACCACTGATACATCATTTTTTCACCAATTTTAATTTCTTGCATAGAAGACAGATGATGTGTTGCCATCAATGTCCCTTTGCCCACTTTGGATTCTACCAATTTTTGCCATATAGTCTCCACATAACATGCATATACGGTGACACCCTGACACAAGATGCTTAAATTGTGCACTTCAGAAAAGGTCATCACTGGATTACAATCCAAAATAGAAACTGGTTACCAGTCGAAGCATGAGCTACTCTGCTTTTAAATAACAACTGTCACCCACTAAACAACATATTTCTGCTTAGAACTTAAGAAACAATGGAGGGTTTTCACTAGGGAACCCTGCCTTTATTTTAACAGCAACAGAAAATCCTTACGCTAAGATTTCCCGTACTGCCTGGAGTAGCTTCTCATAAAAAATGTGAAGGCTAATCATGTAATAATATTCAGAACATTCCTTAAAATACTTGCAACCAGAAAATAAATACAAACCAGTTTGTCCAGGGACATCTTCAGAAGGGGGTTAGATAAATATATTAGTGAGAATTAAGGGGGTAGGGGGGATGAAAGTGTTAAATGGGAATGAGGGATGTTTCTGTGGAAATGAAGTAAGGGTTGGGAGAGGCTTAAGCGGTTTAGGCAAGTGAAACTGGGTAAGAAATTCCATTTTGGCATGAACTTGCTATCTGCAAGTTCTTTGTCTGAGACAGCCTGCAGGTATTGGGGTGATCAGGTAGGCCTTGGTGGGGGTTACTATGGAAGAGGTGGTTAGTGCATAATAACGAAGGATAATCTTTTCTTCTGATTGTATTTCTGGGGTTGTGTTGTGGTATTATTATTGATTGTGTTGTGTACATGTTATTGCAGGGTTGGAGGTGAACCAGGGTGGTCTGAGTTATGGTTTTGAGGTAGTGATAATTCACTACAGTTTAAAAGAGTACCCTTGTTGTGCTAATGTTAAAGCTGTTCCTCTAACAGTGGTTAAGATTATATGAAGGATGCTTGCATGGTACCTGTTTTGGGTCTGGGTTCTGCCCTTAGCTAGGGCTTTGTTCCATTTTCTTGTACTGGGGTCATCTGCAGTGGCTTTTCTGTGACTTTTAGAGTTGCATTGCTTCGGTGCATTCACTTGGTGATGTCAGCAAGGGGTCTTGAGCTCTGCTTTGAGGTGTTTCTGGAGAATCCTGTTTTTGGTCGGTTCCTCATGAAGGAAAAAAAAAATGTTTGTGATCTAAATAATGTTAGGAAAAATGGGAAGGGAGTTTGAGGATGGATGGAGTTTTGGACTTCATGTCATGCAGGCAGGGCATGCCAGCACAAATCCAGTTATTTTATCAATTTTACAAGGCTATGACAATGCATGCTGGTATGGAGGTCGATACTTGGTGAACGGCTTATGAGAGGTGTTCGTAAGTAAATGTCCACTTTTGGTTTGAATCATGGGCTTCATAGTTATAAAGATGGGCTTGCATGAACAAGGCAGCGAGTAAGCCATTTATCTTAAAATTAAGAACTTTGGGTCTACTTGGCTCTTTTCACTTGCTGTCAATCGGTGGTGGTGTGTAGCGGTACATATTTTACCATGGTGGTAGTTTTGACAGGGTACAGTGGAGAGGTTTTCGCAGGTTGGGAGTCATCCACAAAGACTGCCTGTCAGGCGTAGGAATGAGCAGTTTTATAGGTACAGCAATATGGATGTTGTTCGCAGGCTTGGGAATAGGCATTCATTGCTGCGCATACACAGTTTCTGATTTAGAAGCGATTTTAGAAACATGCTTTACAGACAGTACTACAATGCAATTTGCCTCTAGAATTATAATTAGTAATAGCTGCTAGTTTTCTTACAAGGGTCTTGTTAACAAGCTGATGAAACAAATATCTGCAGCAGTATATGACTTAGTGGAATACATATTTATTCGGCAGTTCCCTTTTGTACCAGATTTGGTTAACATTATGATCGGGGATGTCAACAGCTACTTAGGGTAACTGGGTGCTACTTACAGCCTGGTGGCCACTTCTGCTACCACCAACATGTTTATAAAAGGGTTTCTTTAAATTTATATCATTAGTGCCTAAAATGCAATTTCTGCTGAAGTGAAAGAAACTGATTGGGTTGGGGGTATGTGTATGTGGCAAATATTGAAAAATTAGAGTACATATTAAAACAATAAATGTAATGATCAAATGACAGATGCATTTTCTATAAATGCTGCTTTGGTTTCTCCTCTCAAACAAATTATTGCTGTCTTCTAGCCGTGGGAGGGCATTAGGTATACATGCAGTTTTCGTTCGATCATACCTCCCAAAGGTAAAGATCTTGAAGTTTCCAGAATTTTGCATCATATGTTAAGGCTGTTGTTATGTGAGGGATTTTCTGGTGAATTAGTGGCAAGCTGTTTAAGATTAGGGTTGGAGGGTTGTGGCATACATTGTAATTCAGACTTCCCATTCAAGGATTTGTGCAAATGCAGAACCTGGTCCCGGCGAATTAAGTTTGTAGGTGCAGTGTTTAGGATCGTCACTGTTTTGGCCATTGCTCAGCTTTCTTGCTCTAGAAGGTTGAGAGGGATGCACAGAATGTTCAGGTCTTCACTGTACGTGTTGCTCTGTTTCATAAAATTGGGGTTATCTGGAAATTACTGGCCACTCAATAAAGCTTGAAGTTCAAAATGATAGACGTTTCAGTTTTGGGACTTTTCCCCTTTAGGAAGTTTCATACTAATGTAACACCAGTTAACTATCAGCTTTTACATTTTGAACATTGGTTTGTCTCAGCACACAGTGAGAGGGCATGACTGCTGCTTTCTGTGTGTGATAGATTTGTACTGTAGTATTTTGCCATCTGTTTTATCCCCGGGATTGTTATTCTTGAGAGAAGAAGAAAACACATTAGACTACATTTTAATCGTCTTTTAAATTAAGGGTGGCCTCTGAGTTAGCAGCATGTATGTGGAAGGTGACATCAATAGGAGCTGTTGTCGCCATGTTGAGAACATGTTGTGTAAGGATGCCCTATAGGCCTTGTAAGTAGCAGTATTACATTTAAGCTGCAGTTTGATGACTTCCAGCTTTGTATCTGAGCCTCATGCTATTGATATTTGACTTATTACAGGGGAAGCATAATAACATGTCCTTTTATCATTTCATACACCATTATCATAAAAGCAAGGTACTCCAGGAACATGGATATTAATCCTACAGATGTAATGTATAATGTTCAGCTCTTTGGATGATTTCATATTTGCAGCTGTTCAGCAAGGGCATTACTATATCGTATTAATAATGTCTAACTTATTGCCCCTTAATGAGATGGCAGAAGAAATTCTTTGTACTGCTGTTTGGCAATGTACATTTTACAGTCCAGTTCTCATAAAATTGCAGGTTTTCAGTGCAATTAATGGCAAATCAAGTTTGAAAATGACCCGTTGTCCAGTTTTGACTTACAGCTTTGTTTAGACATTTTTTTACAGTGACATTCAGAGGGATAACTGGTGTGTCTTTTACTACTATTTTGCATTAAGTGGACATTGTTGCCTCAAGGTGGCAGAAGAGACAGAATTCATCTGGTAAGGGTAGGGATGCATTCTTTAGGCCCTTCTCAAAACATCTGGGTGCTCCATTTGGAGTTCTCATTTCTGACAGATAACTTAACATAGACATTAAAAGGGGTGTCATAGTGATAAGCTGTTTGCCGCATAGACACAAGGTATAGGGTCTGAGACTCTTCTATGTTTCAATTCTTGTAAAGGCAAGGTGTTTAATTTGTTTTATTTTGCAGATTGATGAGATACGGAATTTGATTGGGCATTGGTTGGTGACCTGAAGGAAAGTATCTGGAAAGGTGATGGAGGCTTTTTCAATTGAGGTCCCAGTCACCTGGGTGGTACACACTGAGGTCGCACTTGGAGAGTGCTGCGTGAGGAATGGTCAGTGCCCTGCTGGAAACAGATTTGAAAGGTAATGATTCTGCTTGTGTGGATGTTTTGATTGTTGGAGGGGTGCATAATGGCAACAGGTAATTTTATTCAGTGGTCATTGAGTCACATTGGAGTTGGAGCAGTTCGAGATGGGGTAGGGGCATGTTGAGGAGGTGGTATTTTTTGGGGGCAGGGTAATGCAGGGCTGGTGATTGCTTAAGGGGAGTTTGGGGTTTCCACAGGTGGGCTGGAGGCACAGCAATCACAGGTTTATAGGAATCTATGAGGTCACTGGTTCTAGGGCCCTTGCAAGCTAACGAAGTTCAATTCTTATGTTCACATGCTGCTCCTATTGTCCTTTAAGAGGGACATGGGTGGACCCATTGGGGTGAATTTACAGTTACACATCCAGTTGATTGTATGGGGGGGGGCTAAGGAGGTGTTTTGTTTGATATGAAGTGGAAGTTTGTTCCAAACGTGGCATTTTCTGGGAGACAAATTTGTCCCTCAAGCCGTTTTTATTAATGTCACATAGTAGTTCAAGGATTAGAGCGAGTTAACATGTGTACCATTTGACTTTGCTTCGGACTGGTATGAGGTGCTCTGTATAGGTATGACTTTACGGGTAGATAGCGTTTGATGAAGCATTGTGGGTATATGGGTTTTCGGGGGACATGTGTGGAGCTGGATATTTTGTGTAAGCAGAAGTTAGAAAGCTTATGCAAGGCATTGTTTGGGATTCCTTGCAGATGTAAGGCATGTTTACTTCCTTAACAGATACAAACGTGGATTTTCAATTTAATCTGGAGTAGGTTTAGTGGGTGTTGGGGATTAGGGTTCACTTCAATTGTTTACGATGATAGTGGTATGGGTGGTGTTGTTCATGTTTGCTGAGGTGTGTCAGGTTGTGGTAAGGTTAAAGGCTTGCTGCAGGAGTTTGGGGCATTTTTTATGTATAAGTAAAGGATATGGTAGGGTGAGGCTAGATCAGTTTAAGTGTGAGTTACAGTGGTCGGTGGGAAGAAGTTTGGTGGAAAGATTTAGTTACTTGTCAGGTGTTGGAGCAAGGTAAGGCACTTCAGTTAGTCAGGGGGCTGTAGCTGTGAGTACTTCAGATGCATGGATGACAAGGCTAAGTGAATTAATTTTGATTAGTGGTTCATTGGTTTGGAGGGTCAGGATATGTTGAGAGTGTAAAATTGATGTTTTTTGGCCATTGTCAAGATGTTTTTTTTTTGCAGGGATTGGTGTTGGGAAATGGAGGTTCATGGGGTTACAGTTTATGTGGCATTTATGTTATGGCTGTATTTTAGTGGTTTGTTGGTTAGCAAGTGCTAGGATGGTCATTGTGTTTCTGATTATACTGGCTTCTTGGAATGATGGCAGGATTGCTTTTAAATAGGTTTTGGAATGGAAATCTTGTCTTGGTCATTATTATCTAGGGCTGCAGTTAAGATGATGGTAGGCAATTTTCCTTGTGTGGTTTCACGTGGCATTGGGTTTAATGTTCTGGTGTTGTCTAGGACAGGTGATATCCTGGGGCTTATTACGATGTTAATATTGGTAGTGGGAATGAATGAGAATTTAACTAATATACAGAAGTTATGCAAAGTTATGGCTATTATTTTAGTATTGGAGAGGGATCATGCGATTATTTTAACTGTTTAGTCAATTGGCGGTTTTTGGTACTTAAATGACAGGGCTTTTGGGTTGATGACAGTTTGGTTTAGAGAGGATGAGTACACTGAATGATTGGCTTAACCTGGCTGGTTATGTTGTTGGAAATTTTGGTAGGAGGGAGGGGGAACAGCCTGGTCAGGCTGGTGGTTGGAGAAGAGGGACATGCTTGCCCTCTTCTGTTCCCCCTCTGGTGTTGGACATTCATTTCGATGAGTTGAGAAAGGAAAGTGAGCAGTTGGAGGCTGCTTGATAAATAAAGTAAAATAAGCAAGCGGGGATAAGGACACTGCTTATTGGTTGCATGTGTAATTCAATAAATGGTAAATTAAGTGAGTGATAGGATGTTGCTTCATAAGTAAAGTAAGCGAGTGGAGGTATGGATGCTGTTTACTGGGTCAGGATGAGCAAGGTCACACTGTCCTGATTAACATTACATGGATGTTTATGCTGTGATTAAATTCAGCTATGCTATGTTTCAGTTGTAATTAATAAATATTGGTTATCAAAGCTAAGTTATGGAAGTTTAATAAAGGTCGTCAAACATCACTCGGTGTGATATGTTTATTGAAGGGGACCAGGACAACTGTCTTGAAAAGAAAAACAAACAGGATAGCAAATCAGTATCACAGAAAGAAAACAACATTGGGCTTCTGTAGTGTAAGGATCTTACAACATATGATCACAGTAGGCAGTGCTTCATTAGTCAGTCTTTGCTATGACTGTCTGCATGTAGTATTCTCTAATGTCTCCCCAAACAGAAATAACACACTGCCATTAAAAGGCAGTAAAATACTGAAACAGAACAAATGGGTTTGCAACAGAAGACTGCATGCTATATACCATTTACCCTACAAAATCTGTAAAAAAGGAAAATAAATGGGATAAACAAAACAGTAAAGGAGAAATAAATGGCATAATCAAAATAAGAAAAACAGAAAAAAAGTGGTGAAGAGAGACAAAGAAGAAAATGCACAGAATATCCAATCATCTTGTTTACATCGCATTTCACACACTATTGAATATCTCAGTAAAATATTGAACTAAAACTTGTGTACGGGAAGTGCTTATGCATACAATGGGAGTAGTTATTTGGGAAGTGCTTGTGTACTTGGGAAGAATGATACGAGTAGTGCTTATGCATACTTCAGGTGAATTCATCTGGAAAGCGCTTGTGACTGCTTGAAGGGGAGTGTATCTCACTCAAGTTATATACATACATACATTCAACATAGTACTAAAAATACCCTTTGGAATTATTAGAAGTAATTAGTTAGAAACAGAAACCGCGGTGGTGGTGCTGCGGTAGCATTGTCGCCTCACAGTACGACGCTGTCCGGTTCGATTCTCAGCTAGACCGTGATCTGCGTGGAGACATGCATGAATTGGCATACCTTCATTGAAGGTTGTGCGTCAGGGCTGATAACTCGGCACGTAAAAATCAACTACCAATCATTAGCGGACTGGAGTTCCGCTGTGGCGACCCCTAACCAGGAAAAGCCAAAAGACACAAACAAAATTAGTTAAAAACAGAGTAATGCCATTTATATTATCTTGTTTGTAACATCAGCTTGAACTGTAATGGTTTCAGTTGTATTTCTTTGATTTGCAAAGCTACAAAAATATTTTCTTTATGAAAAATACAGAAAACAGTTGTAAAAAGAGTACTATTTCCTCTCTTTTGTTTTTGCAGTAATATAAATATTTCATATCCTATTTTAATACATCTAATAGATATTACAGTCTAATAAGACATAATTCTCTTATACTTAACAGACGATTCAGCCAGCCTTTCTACTCTTCTTCTTGTTCATGCTGATCATACTCAACCTCTTTCACAGTTGGAATTAGAAGACAGACGACAATTCTTGCCTGTATTTCCACTTGTTTTTTTATATAGATAGAAAGATAGATATATGTATGTATTCTTGTCAAAGCGATAACACTTGTTCCTTTCTTTTTTATTTGCTCTTATATATGCATAGCTGTATGAATCCATAAAATACTGTGCCAATATTCCCTGCCTTGCAAGAGAGTACATGTAACATTGTGTTCAGGTATAATTTATTCACAAACACAGAAATATAGCAATTCATGGAACTGTGTATTCCCTTTGCTTACAAATGAGCTTGATTTGTAATATACAGAAGTAAAACAACATTTCTCAGTAAAGTCTGGGCTGGTCATTCACTTGGCACAGCAAACCACATACCCCTCACCCAACTTCCACTCTAACTATGCCGTGGTATCTCAGACTTCAGCCGTATTGTACATGCAGGTAGAAATACTTTTGAACAAACAACTGTGTTAAAGAACTGCTATATTTCTATGGCTTACACTTCATGTAATGATGTAACTTTTATGTCATTTTATGCAATAGTAATACAGTTTAATGTGTAATTATAATTTAATTTTCATTATTAATAAATCCATTAACAAATACTTCTTGTAAGCAGTACATGATTTAGAGAGGTAAATCTTTCAGATTATTATTTTAATCCATCCTTATCACCACCAGCACTCCTTACCGGAAGAGTGACCCCAGGGATCCATACTCGCCCCTAATTTGTTTCCAGTCTTTATTAACAAGCTGATCTCTGATCTCCCCAACCTTCCTATTAACCTTTATGCAGATGACACGGTTATTTGATCCATCCCTCACATTCAGCTATTCAAATACACCTTCAGTCTGACATCCACTTCCTTAATTCTTGGCTAAACAACCATAAGCTACTCCTAAATCCCTCTATAACAAAACACATGATATTTAAAACCTAACAAAAGCTGAAAAAGACTCCTAAAAATTGCAACATCATAGATCTGAATGGTTGCCCGATAGAAACAACCACATTCATGGCTAGACTAGTCACTTAACTTCAAAAGACACATTGAAAACATTAGGAAAAAGATGAGTTCTTTTTTATTCTGTTCCTGGAAAATATACCCTAACGCTCCAAACCAGCTAGAACTTCAATAGGTAAAGTAGTCATCCTTGCTTAACTTGAATATGGGTCCTCCATCATAGCCACAGCCTCTAAAAAAACTCATCCACTCTACAATCCATTGAAAACAAATTCTGCTGATTATTTCCAATTCTTCCCCTCAGGAATACCACTGCTTTATCGTCTCCAAGGCCAAATGGCTTCCAGTCTCCTACAGAGCTGAACTATTCCTACGGTCTCTTGTTTTCAAACTACTTCAACCAGGTGCTTTTCCACCTCTTGCATTCAAACTCATTAGTAAAACCACCCCTATACCTTCCACAACCACTTCCAATTAACTTCCTCACTCCAGACACCTCAGACTAAACTGCATTATACTATACAGAGCTCAACTCAAGACAAACCTTCACCAAAAATCTGACTGCAAGTGCTCTTCCACTGGACACATAACCCAACTCACTTCTCACCTGTATCACTTCTACTTTGATCTTCTGTTCTCAGCTGCTGCTTCCTCTTATATTTACTACTAAAATTAATCCATGTTTGATTTTCTACTCTGCTAATATTATTTACATATTGTATCAATTGTTTAAACGATTATCAACCTTCTGTGATTACTCTGTGATTGTGAATTTGCTCTGTTTTCCTTTTTTGTGAATCTCTTCACCCAGACTGTGCCTGTAAATGGTCTGTAGTGATCAGTGCACTACCTTAGTAAACAAACTAAAATAAATAAACATATGTAAAATCTGTATATATTATGAAAATCTGTTAACACATTAATCACAGCCATATTTTCTAAAAAGATGTGTGTATGATTACAAACACACTCATGATTTCCTTTGCATTTCATAATAGAATTACATGTAATGCTTTCAGGTACATATATCTTTCTTAGGAAATACCTCTACTTATGTCAGATTGTTAATTTATTTTATCATTAATATGACTCAATGACATAGTGAACATTAAGAAGCAAAAGCTTTTTAACTTATTAGAGAATTCTGGCCTTCTCAACACTACCTGGTCAACACACTCACCCAGTTGGTCAGCCATACACTACTGCAAGTCATCAAAGTGGTTATGCACTGTTGACCAGAGTGGGTTATACCTGTCAAGGTTGAGAGGTGGTTGTCCAGTTCCTGCTAAATATCTATTTATCTCCAGGTGGTATGATGTGTGCATGACTCAACCTTTTCCTGATGGGAATGATTGAGAAAGTAAGTGTTATCAGGGTCTCCTTGTCAGAATAACTTAGAGCACAGGATCTACTTTATATTGTCAAATAACTACTTACACAAAATTCAAAACTTTGAGACCACTTTGCGGAAATGGCATGTTATTGAACTCCCAGAACATCACAATTTCACTCCGGGAAACTAACCACTTGTCAACCAGCAAAGAAAAAAACAAACCAAAGCAAATCAAACCCACCCATGTAGCTGCACCCCCACACCCCACTAACTAATTATACCATCTCCGAGATCTCATTATAATGGGAGAAGGGCAAAGTTCACCATGTTGGTGCAGTGGTTTGTTTCCTGGCGTGAAGGTATGATATTCCAGGTGTTCAGTAAGATGCTGTTTCAGCAAAGTAGTCTCGACATTTTGAATTTCGTGCAAGTGGTTCTTCAACAATATAAAGTAGATCCAGAGCATGACCTCATGCCTTCATAGGTTTTGAAATCATTCAAAATACCAGTATAGTAATGACGAAAATATGGTCAGGGATGTATTAATGAGGGTTAGAACCACTCCTTGTGGGATGTGATGTAAGTATGGTCAGGGATGTATTAATGAGGGTTAGAACCACTCCTTGTTGGATGTGATGTAAGTATGGTCAGGGATGTATTAATGAGGGTTAGAACCACTCCTTGTTGGATGTGATGTAAGTATGGTCAGGGATGTATTAATGAGGGTTAGAACCACTCCTTGAGGGATGTGATGTAAGTATGGTCAGGGATGTATTAATGAGGGTAAGAACCACTCCTTGCGGGATGTGATGTAAGTATGGTCAGGGATGTATTAATGAGGGTTAGAACCACTCCTTGTGGGATGTGATGTAAGTATGGTCAGGGATGTATTAATGAGGGTTAGAACCACTCCTTGTGGGATGTGATGTAAGTATGGTCATGGATGTATTAATGAGGGTTAGAACCACTCCTTGTGGGATGTGATGTAAGTATGGTCAGGGATGTATTAATGAGGGTTAGAACCACTCCTTGTGGGATGTGATGTAAGTATGGTCAGGGGTGTATTAATGAGGGTTAGAACCACTCCTTGTGGGATGTGATGTAAGTATGGTCAGGGATGTATTAATGAGGGTTAGAACCACTCCTTGTGGGATGTGATGTAAGTATGGTCAGGGTTGTATTAATGAGGGTTAGAACCATGCCTTGTGGGATGTGATGTAAGTATGGTCAGTGATGTATTAATGAGGGTTAGAACCACGCCTTGTGGGATGTGATGTAAGTATGGTCAGGGATGTATTAATGAGGGTTAGAACCACTCCTTGTGGGATGTGATGTAAGTATGGTCAGGGATGTATTAATGAGGGTTAGAACAACTCCTTGTGGGATGTGATGTAAGTATGGTCAGGGATGTATTAATGAGGGTTAGAACCACTCCTTGTGGGATGTGATGTAAGTATGGTCAGGGATGTATTAATGAGGGTTAGAACCACTCCTTGTGGGATGTGATGTAAGTATGGTCAGGGATGTATTAATGAGGGTTAGAATCACTCCTTGTGGGATGTGATGTAAGTATGGTCAGGGATGTATTAATGAGGGTTAGAACCACTCCTTGTGGGATGTGATGTAAGTATGGTCAGGGATGTATTAATGAGGGTTAGAACCACTCCTTGTGGGATGTGATGTAAGTATGGTCAGAGATGTATTAATGAGGGTTAGAACCACTCCTTGTGGGATGCGATGTAAGTATGGTCAGGGATGTATTAATGAGGGATAAAAACACTCTTTGTGGGATGTGATGTAAGTATGGTCAGGGATGTATTAATGAGGGTTAGAAACACTCCTTGTGGGATGTGATGTAAGTATGGTCAGGGATGTATTAATGAGGGTTAGAAACACTCCTTGTGGGATGTGATGTAAGTATGGTCAGGGATGTATTAATGAGGGTTAGAAACACTCCTTGTGGGATGTGATGTAAGTATGGTCAGGGATGTATTAATGAGGGTTAGAACCACTCCTTGTGGGATGTGATGTAAGTATGGTCAGGGATGTATTAATGAGGGTTAAAACCACTCCTTGCAGGATGTGATGTAAGTATGGTCAGGGATGTATTAATGAGGGTTAGAACCACTCCTTGCGGGATGTGATGTAAGTATGGTCAGGGATGTATTAATGAGGGTTAGAACCACTCCTTGCGGGATGTGATGTAAGTATGGTCAGGGATGTATTAATGAGGGTTAGAACCACTCCTTGTGGGATGTGATGTAAGTATGGTCAGGGATGTATTAATGAGGGTTAGAACCACTCCTTGTGGGATGTGATGTAAGTATGGTCAGGGATGTATTAATGAGGGTTAGAACCACTCCTTGTGGGATGTGATGTAAGTATGGTCAGGGATGTATTAATGAGGGTTAGAACCACTCCTTGTGGGATGTGATGTAAGTATGGTCAGGGATGTATTAATGAGGGTTAGAACCACTCCTTGTGGGATGTGATGTAAGTATGGTCAGGGATGTATTAATGAGGGTTAGAACCACTCCTTGTGGGATGTGATGTAAGTATGGTCAGGGATGTATTAATGAGGGTTAGAACCACTCCTTGTGGGATGTGATGTAAGTATGGTCAGGGATGTATTAATGAGGGTTAGAACCACTCCTTGTGGGATGTGATGTAAGTATGGTCAGGGATGTATTAATGAGGGTTAGAACCACTCCTTGTGGGATGTGATGTAAGTATGGTCAGGGATGTATTAATGAGGGTTAGAACCACTCCTTGTGGGATGTGATGTAAGTATGGTCAGGGATGTATTAATGAGGGTTAGAACCACTCCTTGTGGGATGTGATGTAAGTATGGTCAGGGATGTATTAATGAGGGTTAGAACCACTCCTTGTGGGATGTGATGTAAGTATGGTCAGGGATGTATTAATGAGGGTTAGAACCACTCCTTGTGGGATGTGATGTAAGTATGGTCAGGGATGTATTAATGAGGGTTAGAACCACTCCTTGTGGGATGTGATGTAAGTATGGTCAGGGATGTATTAATGAGGGTTAGAACCACTCCTTGTGGGATGTGATGTAAGTATGGTCAGGGATGTATTAATGAGGGTTAGAACCACTCCTTGTGGGATGTGATGTAAGTATGGTCAGGGATGTATTAATGAGGGTTAGAACCACTCCTTGTGGGATGTGATGTAAGTATGGTCAGGGATGTATTAATGAGGGTTAGAACCACTCCTTGTGGGATGTGATGTAAGTATGGTCAGGGATGTATTAATGAGGGTTAGAACCACTCCTTGTGGGATGTGATGTAAGTATGGTCAGGGATGTATTAATGAGGGTTAGAACCACTCCTTGTGGGATGTGATGTAAGTATGGTCAGGGATGTATTAATGAGGGTTAGAACCACTCCTTGTGGGATGTGATGTAAGTATGGTCAGGGATGTATTAATGAGGGTTAGAACCACTCCTTGTGGGATGTGATGTAAGTATGGTCAGGGATGTATTAATGAGGGTTAGAACCACTCCTTGTGGGATGTGATGTAAGTATGGTCAGGGATGTATTAATGAGGGTTAGAACCACTCCTTGTGGGATGTGATGTAAGTATGGTCAGGGATGTATTAATGAGGGTTAGAACCACTCCTTGTGGGATGTGATGTAAGTATGGTCAGGGATGTATTAATGAGGGTTAGAACCACTCCTTGTGGGATGTGATGTAAGTATGGTCAGGGATGTATTAATGAGGGTTAGAACCACTCCTTGTGGGATGTGATGTAAGTATGGTCAGGGATGTATTAATGAGGGTTAGAACCACTCCTTGTGGGATGTGATGTAAGTATGGTCAGGGATGTATTAATGAGGGTTAGAACCACTCCTTGTGGGATGTGATGTAAGTATGGTCAGGGATGTATTAATGAGGGTTAGAACCACTCCTTGTGGGATGTGATGTAAGTATGGTCAGGGATGTATTAATGAGGGTTAGAACCACTCCTTGTGGGATGTGATGTAAGTATGGTCAGGGATGTATTAATGAGGGTTAGAACCACTCCTTGTGGGATGTGATGTAAGTATGGTCAGGGATGTATTAATGAGGGTTAGAACCACTCCTTGTGGGATGTGATGTAAGTATGGTCAGGGATGTATTAATGAGGGTTAGAACCACTCCTTGTGGGATGTGATGTAAGTATGGTCAGGGATGTATTAATGAGGGTTAGAACCACTCCTTGTGGGATGTGATGTAAGTATGGTCAGGGATGTATTAATGAGGGTTAGAACCACTCCTTGTGGGATGTGATGTAAGTATGGTCAGGGATGTATTAATGAGGGTTAGAACCACTCCTTGTGGGATGTGATGTAAGTATGGTCAGGGATGTATTAATGAGGGTTAGAACCACTCCTTGTGGGATGTGATGTAAGTATGGTCAGGGATGTATTAATGAGGGTTAGAACCACTCCTTGTGGGATGTGATGTAAGTATGGTCAGGGATGTATTAATGAGGGTTAGAACCACTCCTTGTGGGATGTGATGTAAGTATGGTCAGGGATGTATTAATGAGGGTTAGAACCACTCCTTGTGGGATGTGATGTAAGTATGGTCAGGGATGTATTAATGAGGGTTAGAACCACTCCTTGTGGGATGTGATGTAAGTATGGTCAGGGATGTATTAATGAGGGTTAGAACCACTCCTTGTGGGATGTGATGTAAGTATGGTCAGGGATGTATTAATGAGGGTTAGAACCACTCCTTGTGGGATGTGATGTAAGTATGGTCAGGGATGTATTAATGAGGGTTAGAACCACTCCTTGTGGGATGTGATGTAAGTATGGTCAGGGATGTATTAATGAGGGTTAGAACCACTCCTTGTGGGATGTGATGTAAGTATGGTCAGGGATGTATTAATGAGGGTTAGAACCACTCCTTGTGGGATGTGATGTAAGTATGGTCAGGGATGTATTAATGAGGGTTAGAACCACTCCTTGTGGGATGTGATGTAAGTATGGTCAGGGATGTATTAATGAGGGTTAGAACCACTCCTTGTGGGATGTGATGTAAGTATGGTCAGGGATGTATTAATGAGGGTTAGAACCACTCCTTGTGGGATGTGATGTAAGTATGGTCAGGGATGTATTAATGAGGGTTAGAACCACTCCTTGTGGGATGTGATGTAAGTATGGTCAGGGATGTATTAATGAGGGTTAGAACCACTCCTTGTGGGATGTGATGTAAGTATGGTCAGGGATGTATTAATGAGGGTTAGAACCACTCCTTGTGGGATGTGATGTAAGTATGGTCAGGGATGTATTAATGAGGGTTAGAACCACTCCTTGTGGGATGTGATGTAAGTATGGTCAGGGATGTATTAATGAGGGTTAGAACCACTCCTTGTGGGATGTGATGTAAGTATGGTCAGGGATGTATTAATGAGGGTTAGAACCACTCCTTGTGGGATGTGATGTAAGTATGGTCAGGGATGTATTAATGAGGGTTAGAACCACTCCTTGTGGGATGTGATGTAAGTATGGTCAGGGATGTATTAATGAGGGTTAGAACCACTCCTTGTGGGATGTGATGTAAGTATGGTCAGGGATGTATTAATGAGGGTTAGAACCACTCCTTGTGGGATGTGATGTAAGTATGGTCAGGGA
Source organism: Protopterus annectens (assembly GCF_019279795.1). NCBI lineage: Eukaryota > Metazoa > Chordata > Ceratodontiformes > Protopteridae > Protopterus > Protopterus annectens. The sequence goes on from NC_056739.1 coordinate 826,329,856, forward strand.
TGTATTAATGAGGGTTAGAACCACTCCTTGTGGGATGTGATGTAAGTATGGTCAGGGATGTATTAATGAGGGTTAGAACCACTCCTTGTGGGATGTGATGTAAGTATGGTCAGGGATGTATTAATGAGGGTTAGAACCACTCCTTGTGGGATGTGATGTAAGTATGGTCAGGGATGTATTAATGAGGGTTAGAACCACTCCTTGTGGGATGTGATGTAAGTATGGTCAGGGATGTATTAATGAGGGTTAGAACCACTCCTTGTGGGATGTGATGTAAGTATGGTCAGGGATGTATTAATGAGGGTTAGAACCACTCCTTGTGGGATGTGATGTAAGTATGGTCAGGGATGTATTAATGAGGGTTAGAACCACTCCTTGTGGGATGTGATGTAAGTATGGTCAGGGATGTATTAATGAGGGTTAGAACCACTCCTTGTGGGATGTGATGTAAGTATGGTCAGGGATGTATTAATGAGGGTTAGAACCACTCCTTGTGGGATGTGATGTAAGTATGGTCAGGGATGTATTAATGAGGGTTAGAACCACTCCTTGTGGGATGTGATGTAAGTATGGTCAGGGATGTATTAATGAGGGTTAGAACCACTCCTTGTGGGATGTGATGTAAGTATGGTCAGGGATGTATTAATGAGGGTTAGAACCACTCCTTGTGGGATGTGATGTAAGTATGGTCAGGGATGTATTAATGAGGGTTAGAACCACTCCTTGTGGGATGTGATGTAAGTATGGTCAGGGATGTATTAATGAGGGTTAGAACCACTCCTTGTGGGATGTGATGTAAGTATGGTCAGGGATGTATTAATGAGGGTTAGAACCACTCCTTGTGGGATGTGATGTAAGTATGGTCAGGGATGTATTAATGAGGGTTAGAACCACTCCTTGTGGGATGTGATGTAAGTATGGTCAGGGATGTATTAATGAGGGTTAGAACCACTCCTTGTGGGATGTGATGTAAGTATGGTCAGGGATGTATTAATGAGGGTTAGAACCACTCCTTGTGGGATGTGATGTAAGTATGGTCAGGGATGTATTAATGAGGGTTAGAACCACTCCTTGTGGGATGTGATGTAAGTATGGTCAGGGATGTATTAATGAGGGTTAGAACCACTCCTTGTGGGATGTGATGTAAGTATGGTCAGGGATGTATTAATGAGGGTTAGAACCACTCCTTGTGGGATGTGATGTAAGTATGGTCAGGGATGTATTAATGAGGGTTAGAACCACTCCTTGTGGGATGTGATGTAAGTATGGTCAGGGATGTATTAATGAGGGTTAGAACCACTCCTTGTGGGATGTGATGTAAGTATGGTCAGGGATGTATTAATGAGGGTTAGAACCACTCCTTGTGGGATGTGATGTAAGTATGGTCAGGGATGTATTAATGAGGGTTAGAACCACTCCTTGTGGGATGTGATGTAAGTATGGTCAGGGATGTATTAATGAGGGTTAGAACCACTCCTTGTGGGATGTGATGTAAGTATGGTCAGGGATGTATTAATGAGGGTTAGAACCACTCCTTGTGGGATGTGATGTAAGTATGGTCAGGGATGTATTAATGAGGGTTAGAACCACTCCTTGTGGGATGTGATGTAAGTATGGTCAGGGATGTATTAATGAGGGTTAGAACCACTCCTTGTGGGATGTGATGTAAGTATGGTCAGGGATGTATTAATGGGGGCTAGAACCACTCCTGCTGGGATGTGATATAAGTATGGTCAGGGATGTATTAATGAGGGTTAGAACCACTCCTTGTGGGATGTGATGTAAGTATGGTCAGGGATGTATTAATGAGGGTTAGAACCACTCCTTGTGGGATGTGATGTAAGTATGGTCAGGGATGTATTAATGAGGGTTAGAACCACTCCTTGTGGGATGTGATGTAAGTATGGTCAGGGATGTATTAATGAGGGTTAGAACCACTCCTTGTGGGATGTGATGTAAGTATGGTCAGGGATGTATTAATGAGGGTTAGAACCACTCCTTGTGGGATGTGATGTAAGTATGGTCAGGGATGTATTAATGAGGGTTAGAACCACTCCTTGTGGGATGTGATGTAAGTATGGTCAGGGATGTATTAATGAGGGTTAGAACCACTCCTTGTGGGATGTGATGTAAGTATGGTCAGGGATGTATTAATGAGGGTTAGAACCACTCCTTGTGGGATGTGATGTAAGTATGGTCAGGGATGTATTAATGAGGGTTAGAACCACTCCTTGTGGGATGTGATGTAAGTATGGTCAGGGATGTATTAATGAGGGTTAGAACCACTCCTTGTGGGATGTGATGTAAGTATGGTCAGGGATGTATTAATGAGGGTTAGAACCACTCCTTGTGGGATGTGATGTAAGTATGGTCAGGGATGTATTAATGAGGGTTAGAACCACTCCTTGTGGGATGTGATGTAAGTATGGTCAGGGATGTATTAATGAGGGTTAGAACCACTCCTTGTGGGATGTGATGTAAGTATGGTCAGGGATGTATTAATGAGGGTTAGAACCACTCCTTGTGGGATGTGATGTAAGTATGGTCAGGGATGTATTAATGAGGGTTAGAACCACTCCTTGTGGGATGTGATGTAAGTATGGTCAGGGATGTATTAATGAGGGTTAGAACCACTCCTTGTGGGATGTGATGTAAGTATGGTCAGGGATGTATTAATGAGGGTTAGAACCACTCCTTGTGGGATGTGATGTAAGTATGGTCAGGGATGTATTAATGAGGGTTAGAACCACTCCTTGTGGGATGTGATGTAAGTATGGTCAGGGATGTATTAATGAGGGTTAGAACCACTCCTTGTGGGATGTGATGTAAGTATGGTCAGGGATGTATTAATGAGGGTTAGAACCACTCCTTGTGGGATGTGATGTAAGTATGGTCAGGGATGTATTAATGAGGGTTAGAACCACTCCTTGTGGGATGTGATGTAAGTATGGTCAGGGATGTATTAATGAGGGTTAGAACCACTCCTTGTGGGATGTGATGTAAGTATGGTCAGGGATGTATTAATGAGGGTTAGAACCACTCCTTGTGGGATGTGATGTAAGTATGGTCAGGGATGTATTAATGAGGGTTAGAACCACTCCTTGTGGGATGTGATGTAAGTATGGTCAGGGATGTATTAATGAGGGTTAGAACCACTCCTTGTGGGATGTGATGTAAGTATGGTCAGGGATGTATTAATGAGGGTTAGAACCACTCCTTGTGGGATGTGATGTAAGTATGGTCAGGGATGTATTAATGAGGGTTAGAACCACTCCTTGTGGGATGTGATGTAAGTATGGTCAGGGATGTATTAATGAGGGTTAGAACCACTCCTTGTGGGATGTGATGTAAGTATGGTCAGGGATGTATTAATGAGGGTTAGAACCACTCCTTGTGGGATGTGATGTAAGTATGGTCAGGGATGTATTAATGAGGGTTAGAACCACTCCTTGTGGGATGTGATGTAAGTATGGTCAGGGATGTATTAATGAGGGTTAGAACCACTCCTTGTGGGATGTGATGTAAGTATGGTCAGGGATGTATTAATGAGGGTTAGAACCACTCCTTGTGGGATGTGATGTAAGTATGGTCAGGGATGTATTAATGAGGGTTAGAACCACTCCTTGTGGGATGTGATGTAAGTATGGTCAGGGATGTATTAATGAGGGTTAGAACCACTCCTTGTGGGATGTGATGTAAGTATGGTCAGGGATGTATTAATGAGGGTTAGAACCACTCCTTGTGGGATGTGATGTAAGTATGGTCAGGGATGTATTAATGAGGGTTAGAACCACTCCTTGTGGGATGTGATGTAAGTATGGTCAGGGATGTATTAATGAGGGTTAGAACCACTCCTTGTGGGATGTGATGTAAGTATGGTCAGGGATGTATTAATGAGGGTTAGAACCACTCCTTGTGGGATGTGATGTAAGTATGGTCAGGGATGTATTAATGAGGGTTAGAACCACTCCTTGTGGGATGTGATGTAAGTATGGTCAGGGATGTATTAATGAGGGTTAGAACCACTCCTTGTGGGATGTGATGTAAGTATGGTCAGGGATGTATTAATGAGGGTTAGAACCACTCCTTGTGGGATGTGATGTAAGTATGGTCAGGGATGTATTAATGAGGGTTAGAACCACTCCTTGTGGGATGTGATGTAAGTATGGTCAGGGATGTATTAATGAGGGTTAGAACCACTCCTTGTGGGATGTGATGTAAGTATGGTCAGGGATGTATTAATGAGGGTTAGAACCACTCCTTGTGGGATGTGATGTAAGTATGGTCAGGGATGTATTAATGAGGGTTAGAACCACTCCTTGTGGGATGTGATGTAAGTATGGTCAGGGATGTATTAATGAGGGTTAGAACCACTCCTTGTGGGATGTGATGTAAGTATGGTCAGGGATGTATTAATGAGGGTTAGAACCACTCCTTGTGGGATGTGATGTAAGTATGGTCAGGGATGTATTAATGAGGGTTAGAACCACTCCTTGTGGGATGTGATGTAAGTATGGTCAGGGATGTATTAATGAGGGTTAGAACCACTCCTTGTGGGATGTGATGTAAGTATGGTCAGGGATGTATTAATGAGGGTTAGAACCACTCCTTGTGGGATGTGATGTAAGTATGGTCAGGGATGTATTAATGAGGGTTAGAACCACTCCTTGTGGGATGTGATGTAAGTATGGTCAGGGATGTATTAATGAGGGTTAGAACCACTCCTTGTGGGATGTGATGTAAGTATGGTCAGGGATGTATTAATGAGGGTTAGAACCACTCCTTGTGGGATGTGATGTAAGTATGGTCAGGGATGTATTAATGAGGGTTAGAACCACTCCTTGTGGGATGTGATGTAAGTATGGTCAGGGATGTATTAATGAGGGTTAGAACCACTCCTTGTGGGATGTGATGTAAGTATGGTCAGGGATGTATTAATGAGGGTTAGAACCACTCCTTGTGGGATGTGATGTAAGTATGGTCAGGGATGTATTAATGAGGGTTAGAACCACTCCTTGTGGGATGTGATGTAAGTATGGTCAGGGATGTATTAATGAGGGTTAGAACCACTCCTTGTGGGATGTGATGTAAGTATGGTCAGGGATGTATTAATGAGGGTTAGAACCACTCCTTGTGGGATGTGATGTAAGTATGGTCAGGGATGTATTAATGAGGGTTAGAACCACTCCTTGTGGGATGTGATGTAAGTATGGTCAGGGATGTATTAATGAGGGTTAGAACCACTCCTTGTGGGATGTGATGTAAGTATGGTCAGGGATGTATTAATGAGGGTTAGAACCACTCCTTGTGGGATGTGATGTAAGTATGGTCAGGGATGTATTAATGAGGGTTAGAACCACTCCTTGTGGGATGTGATGTAAGTATGGTCAGGGATGTATTAATGAGGGTTAGAACCACTCCTTGTGGGATGTGATGTAAGTATGGTCAGGGATGTATTAATGAGGGTTAGAACCACTCCTTGTGGGATGTGATGTAAGTATGGTCAGGGATGTATTAATGAGGGTTAGAACCACTCCTTGTGGGATGTGATGTAAGTATGGTCAGGGATGTATTAATGAGGGTTAGAACCACTCCTTGTGGGATGTGATGTAAGTATGGTCAGGGATGTATTAATGAGGGTTAGAACCACTCCTTGTGGGATGTGATGTAAGTATGGTCAGGGATGTATTAATGAGGGTTAGAACCACTCCTTGTGGGATGTGATGTAAGTATGGTCAGGGATGTATTAATGAGGGTTAGAACCACTCCTTGTGGGATGTGATGTAAGTATGGTCAGGGATGTATTAATGAGGGTTAGAACCACTCCTTGTGGGATGTGATGTAAGTATGGTCAGGGATGTATTAATGAGGGTTAGAACCACTCCTTGTGGGATGTGATGTAAGTATGGTCAGGGATGTATTAATGAGGGTTAGAACCACTCCTTGTGGGATGTGATGTAAGTATGGTCAGGGATGTATTAATGAGGGTTAGAACCACTCCTTGTGGGATGTGATGTAAGTATGGTCAGGGATGTATTAATGAGGGTTAGAACCACTCCTTGTGGGATGTGATGTAAGTATGGTCAGGGATGTATTAATGAGGGTTAGAACCACTCCTTGTGGGATGTGATGTAAGTATGGTCAGGGATGTATTAATGAGGGTTAGAACCACTCCTTGTGGGATGTGATGTAAGTATGGTCAGGGATGTATTAATGAGGGTTAGAACCACTCCTTGTGGGATGTGATGTAAGTATGGTCAGGGATGTATTAATGAGGGTTAGAACCACTCCTTGTGGGATGTGATGTAAGTATGGTCAGGGATGTATTAATGAGGGTTAGAACCACTCCTTGTGGGATGTGATGTAAGTATGGTCAGGGATGTATTAATGAGGGTTAGAACCACTCCTTGTGGGATGTGAAGTAAGTATGGCCAGGGATGTATTAATGAGGGTTAGAACCATTCCTTGTGGGATGTGATGTAAGTATGGCCAGGGATGTATTAATGAGGGTTAGAACCACTCCTTGTGGGATGTGATGTAAGTATGGTCAGGGATGTATTAATGAGGGTTAGAACCACTCCTTGTGGGATGTGATGTAAGTATTGTTACGGATGTATTAATGAGGGTTAGAACCACTCCTTGTGGGATGTGATATAAGTATGGTCAGGGATGTATTAATGAGGGTTAGAACCACTCCTTGTGGGATGTGATGTAAGTATGGTCAGGGATGTATTAATGAGGGTTAGAACCACTCCTTGTGGGATGTGATGTAAGTATGGTCAGGGATGTATTAATGAGGGTTAGAACCACTCCTTGTGGGATGTGATGTAAGTATGTTCAGGGATGTATTAATGAGGGTTAGAACCACTCCTTGTGGGATGTGATGTAAGTATGTTCAGGGATGTAATAATGAGGGTTAGAACCACCCCTTGTGGGATGTGATGTAAGTATGGTCAGGGATGTATTAATGAGGGTTAGAACCACCCCTTGTGGGATGTGATGTTATTATGGTCAGGGATGTATTAATGAGGGTTAGAACCACCCCTTGTGGGATGTGATGTAAGTATGGTCAGGGATGTATTAATGAGGGTTAGAACCACTCCTTGTGGGATGTGATGTAAGTATGGTCAGGGATGTATTAATGAGGGTTAGAACCACTCCTTGTGGGATGTGATGTAAGTACGGTCAGGGATGTATTAATGAGGGTTAGAACCACTCCTTGTGGGATGTGATGTAAGTATGGTCAGGGATGTATTAATGAGGGTTAGAACCACTCCTTGTGGGATGTGATGTAATTATGGTCAGGGATGTATTAATGAGGGTTAGAACCACTCCTTGTGGGTTGTGATGTAAGTATAGTCAGGGATGTATTAATGAGGGTTAGAACCACTCTTTGTGGGATGTGATGTAAGTATGGTCAGGGATGTATTAATGAGGGTTAGAACCACTCCTTGTGGGATGTGAAGTAAGTAACTACTGCCCCATTAGCCTGATGAGCCTGGTCTGCAAGGCCATGGAACGTATCATCTTGGGGCTTACAAAAAAATACATAGGTAACCTCCAAACCCTGGACTCCACTCAGTTTGGGTTTGTAAAAGGTAGATAATGTCTACTAAACCTGACTGACTTCTTTGAAGCAGTCACTAGAGCCATAGACATGGGCAAGGTAGTGCACACAGCCTTTCTTGACCTCACCAAGACTTTTGATACCATCCCCCACTCTGGAATTATAGATAAACTTAATAAACTGGGCATAAATCCCTGTGTCACAAGATGGGTGGCCAACTGGCACTGACAGAACCTACACAGTAAAAGTAGCCGACTCCAAGTCCGACTTCAGACCAGTGACTAGTGGAGTACCACAGGGTTCAGTCCTGGGTCCTCTCCTGTTTGGCATCTACTTCTCTGAAGTGCATGCCAACACAGAAGGTCTTTGGCTAACAAAGTTCGCTGATGACTGCAAACTGGGAGCCATAAAATAATTACTTAATGATCTAAACATTCTACAAAAGGGCCTCACAGAGACAGATGCTTGTTGTCAAAGTCATGGCCTCAAGCTCAATGCCAAGAAGTGCATTGTCATCCCCTTTGGGAAAAATTCAGTACCCATGAACTACCACATAGGCGGTAGCTCACTAAACACTGAAAGTGTGATAAGAGACCTTGGGACACAGGTGGATAGCAGTCTCTCCTTTTATCTCACCACTGTATTCAGGAAATCACAAAAGGGTTCTCCTCTAGAAAAAAGGAGGTTATTGTTCCCCTCTACTCATCCCTCATTAGACCCATTATAGAGTATAATGCCCCATTTAGCATGTATCTCACAAGACACCTACAACAATTGGAAAGGCCACAGAAATACCTCAGTAAGAGGATTACTGGCCTCAAACATATGCCATACGCAGACCGTCTCAAAAAACTCCAGCTCTACTCCATCGCATATCACCTACTTAGAGGCGATCTCTGCCTAACATACAAAGCTATGTCAAACTCATAGCTGTTGGACATGCTACACTTAAAGAAATCCCATTCTCTTCAAACCACATGCTCCAGGGACCTAAACCTTGTCATCACAATAAACAGAACATGCTGGAGGGATAGCTTCCTGTCCCAGAGACTTCCCATACTCTGGAACAAACTACCCATTCATGTCAAGCAAAGCTCCTCATTGGCCCTCTTTAAGAAAAATCTTGATGACTGGATGGGAAATAGAAAATTCACCCTGAGGATCACTTCTGCGGCACTGCTTGACAGGGGCACGGGAGAATAATTTTCTTGGGTGGCGAAAGCCAGGGAACATTTTTGGCTAGGCTTATATAGGCCCCAGGGCCAATAGCCTAGTACCTACCTCTGAACCTATGAAACTATAAAGGAAACATTAACTTAAATGTCATAGCCCATAGTTGTGGACTAGACACCACCTCTTTAACTTGACAGCCACATGCCATACACAAGACTGTTACATGGGGGTCCCTTACTACTGCTGCTGGCTGGTCATCATTACTTTCATTGGGACTGGAACCTGGATCTGCAGGGACAGCATGGCTCACTTAACCACCAGAGTGGTGCATGATCATGTTATGCAGAATACAACATGCAGTAAACATTCTGCATGCAGTAGCTAGATCATACTGAGGGCTACCACCAGACTCATCGAGGCACCTAAAATGGCTGTCCAGGAGGCCAAAGACCCTCTCAATGACAATATGGGTCTGGGTCAGGGATGCGCTATATGTCTCCTCTGCAGCTCTACTAGGATTTCTTACTAGTGTCATGAGCCATGGCTTCAGTGGATATCCAGCATCAAAGGAGAGAGACAAAGAAAAGGGAGGGGTGAGAGAAAAAAATTAGTATTCAGCAATACATTTTAACATGAATAACTACTTAAATACATTATAAAAAATATTTTTCCACTTACAAACAAGATCACCGCTGTGCATCCTACTATGCAGGAAGAGGTGGTAGAATGAGCCTTTGTCTCAGATATGGAAATCATGTGCACTGCCAGGGTGCTGGGCAGAGATATTGTTGGTACATCCCCGAGCATCACATACAACTTGGCAAGTGGTAGAATGGCAGCCTTTTGTACTGTGGTACAGCTTCCCATGCACACGAGAAGGGGCCATAATTGCACCATAGGAGCAATCTATTGCACTGAGTAACTCAAGGAAATGTGACATCCCATAAAAGGCACACATAGTCCTGGTTAGATCCTGAGGTGGCACTTGGGAAATGGATATAGTTATCCACACATTCCAAGAGTACATCCAGGAGATGCTGCAGTATCATTGAGGCAGAAGCCTGAGAGATTGCCACTGTGTCCTCAGTCTGTCTCTGCAAGGTCCAATACAAAGTATAGTGAAGGCATACATACCTTGATGTTCACAGGGATAAGAAGTCCACGCATTCCACCAATGCCCCTATGGGGTTCACACATGCCCACTAAGACCTTTAAAATATCCCTGTTTGCTCTGAACCTATCAAGGATTTCCTGATTTTCAAAGTTATAATTAGTTATCCTTTGCTTATATTTTTGCCTTCTTGGCCGGCAAGCACTGTTGAGTGAAAGCAGTTTTGCCCAGGCAAGACAACCAACTCAGACCTGCAAATATCAAAGCTAGCAGCTAGTGACACCATTTTCACTGACTGCAACTCAAACGCATTTGGTGAGGGTTGATCAGCACAAAAAAGCATGAAAATCTAACTATGAATTGCAAATGTTGTCAAACATATTTCATTATCATTTGAAGATTTACACCATTCTTCATTTCCATTTCATTATTTGCATGTTTGCATAAGCACAAGTGGTTGTTACAGCTACTAATGGTTTTACATAAAAAAGTGCTTAAAATGTTGGAATATTTAACTAATATAGAAGCTGAGTTTTGTCCAGAAAAGACTGAAACCTAAAAAACTAGGTGTGTGAGTATGCATGCAGTAGAAAAGATGGAGCAGTTGTTGGACATTGAAATCTGTAAGGGGCACTGCTATACTGTGAGGGTGAATAATGATTGACAGAAAAGAAGAGAGTAGGCTTTTCATCTTTGGTCAGAGCAGTCCTGGTAAGCCTGACAATGAAACAAATGAGGGACAACTTACTAATCAAAATAAGATACATGCTTGCTTTTGAATATATAAATAACTAAATGGCCAACAATAAGTTTCAACTGTTCAAAACAAAAATTATATAAATGGTTGTTCCGTATTGGTAGCAGCTCTACATTGGGGTCTCTATGAAACAGGCTGAAGGATTTAGTCAGTCAAAGAATATACACTCTGGATAGAAAGTCATGAGAATAAAACTAATGAGGGGATTGATATAAAGGTGAATGAAACAGTATAGAAATTCAGCATATGGTTTTATTATGAAGCAGATTAAAAAGAAGTTATGTACTCACCATAAAATTTCATGTGAGTTGTTCATCTTGCCTTCATTCCCACTGATGGGTTCGGAGCCAATCCTTGGATCTGACTCAGCCAAATGCAAAAGCTCGAGGTCTTCAACCAGCTTGAGGCCTACTCCCCATCCCATGATGCACTGGTGATTACCTCAGATCTTGTTTGCTGTCAACAATGGAGTAATCCAGCTCCCAATATAGCAAGTATAGAATACCCTGGATAAAGTCAATTACAGCCATACCTTACCTCAGATTTTCTATCCTCAAGAAGCCTGGAAGGGGGTTGGCGGGTGGGATGTAAGAATGAAGACAAGATGAACAACTCACATGGAACATTATGGTGAGTACATAACTTATTTATGTGAAGTTGCTCTATCTTGCCTTCATTCTCACTGATGGGATACTGTCCCAAACACCATCTTCTTGGGTGGCTCACAGCAGTATATTCTTCAGGACAGTGGAACCAAAGAAAGCCCTGTCCCTGAAGGCCCTATCCACTTTGTAATGAGTGATAAAGGTATGAGGCCTTGACTAAGTGGCTGCTACACAAATTGTATCTATTGGTAATTTGGCAAAAAAAGCTGAGGAAGTGGATACGTCTCTAGTTGAGTTGACCTTTATCTTGTCTTGTAATGCTGAATTCACTGAACTGTAAGTAAAGGAAATACAGTCTGATCACCATTTTGATAAAGTGGTTTTCCCAGTAGGAGCACCCTTCTTGGAGTCTGAGAAGGAAACAAAGAGTTGATCCATTTTCCAGAAATCCTTTGTCCTGTCCAACTAGAAGCATAGCTGTCTGTGAACGTCAAGCTTGTGTAACATATACTCTACCTCATTGCTATACTTGGGGAAGAATACAGGCAATTCTATAGACAGATTGAGATTTGTTTCTGAGCATACCTTGGATAAAAATGAGGGATTTGTCCATAGAGACACTCTATTATTATGAAATATCATGTAAGGGGGTCTTATGGACAAGGCCTGTAACTCTGAAACCCTCTGAGCAGACGTAATAGCTACTAGAAAGATGGTTTTCCATATAATATACTTTAGGTCACAAGAAGAGTCTGGTTCAAAGGGTGATAGAATTATTCTTGGTAGTACAAAATTTAGATTCCATGGGGAAAGTGGAGATTTGATGGGTGGTCTTAAATATATCGTGCCTTTGAGAAAAGCCTTCGAAAGTCTATGAGACATGATATTAGACCCTTCCTCGCCAAGATGGAAGTTGGAGATTGCAGCCAGTTAGACTCGAATAGTTGCAGGAGCTGCTCCCTCATTGAATAGTTTTTTTAAAAAATTCCAAAATAGAAGCTAATGGGGCTGAATAAGTATCAATCTGACTTTGTAATGCCCATATTGAAAATCTTTTCCATTTGCTGAGATATAGCTTTCTAGAGGATTATTTATGACAGGATGTCAGTATATGCTGTGCTGCAGCTGAAAGATTCTGTAGCCTGGCTATGTTTGGAATTGGAGCAGCGAGGCTGTCAATTTGAGGGACTGAAGGCTCCGATGAGTGAATCAGGAGGTCTGGAACTGGGTCCAGGATCCATGGTTCTTCCAACAGATGAGGCCAAAGAAAGGGGTTATGGAATTATGGTCCTTCCCAGAGCACTGGCTTTCTTTAAAACTTTGGGTATCAGAGGCAATAATGGAAAAGCATAAAGAAGACCTGGATGTCACTCGTGAACAAGTCCATCCCTTGGGGCATCCCACGGTGAGGGGATTAGGGCAAAGTAGCTGTTGCATTGGTGTTTGTGGATGTGGCAAAAATGTCGCAGCAAGGCTGACGTCATATGCGGAATATGTCTTCTGCCACTTCTTTCTTTAGGGACCACTCATGAGGCAATAGAATTGCCCTGCTTAGATTGTCTGCTAGCCCGTTGGACTTCCCCGGGATATGTGTTGCTATCAGAAAGTGCTGGGTGGACTTTGCCCATTGCCATACTCTCAAGGCTTCTCGACATAGGGGGTAAGATTGGTTCCTCCTTGTTTGTTTATGTACGAGACTACTGACATGTTGTCTGTCTGGACTGCAAGGGTCCCCAGAGGAAGAGAGTCTTGAAAGGACTGCAACACTAGAAGTACCACTCTCATCTCTAAGACGTTGATATGCAGATGAACATCTTGTTCTTTCCATGTGCCTTAGGCTGTTCTTCCCTGATAATGTCCCCCACACCCTAACAGGGAAGCGTCCATGGTCACTATGGCAATTGGGTTGGGTAGAACAAAGGGACATCCTATTGTTACACACTGTGATGTCAGCCACCATTGGATGTCCTTCTTGCATGAATTCATGAGTATAATCTGATGTGAACTTGGGAGTTCCTGAAAGGACCACTGGGTGAACAGGAGCCATTGAAGCATCCACATATGCATCCAGCCCAGTGGAATTTCCATGATTGCTGCCACCATTTTACCCAGCAATTTGAGAACCATAGAATCTGGAGCTTTTTCTTTTGATAGAAGGGCTAGAACCTGTTGCTGAAGAGCACAAACCATTTCTGATGGAAGTCTTAAGGTCATTGTGGTGGTGTCCAGATCTGCTCCTATAAAAATGGTATGTTGTTATGGCAATAAGGCAGATTTTTTCTAAATTTATGTTAATCCCCAACTGGCAGCATAGATTTATAGTAGTGCCCCTTTCTTGAATGAGCTGATGCCTGGTGGTGGTGGTTAGGAGCCAGTTATCTAAGTATGGAACACCTGGAATCCTAAACATCTCAGGTGAACCGTGACTACTGCCATACATTTGGGGACCACTCTGGGGGCTGTTGTGAGATGAAAGGGCAGTGCTCAAAACTGGTAGCGACTGGCCCCCAGCAGAAAGCGCATGTGATCTCTGGATGGTCTGTCCATTTTTATGTGACAGTATGCATCCTGGAGATCTATCAAGTATATCCAATTGTCTTTTCCTGGAAAAGGAAATATTGACTGCAGTGTAACCATCTGTAACTTTGTCTTTTTCACAGATTTGTTTAACCTGCTGAGATCCAAAATGGGCCTCCAGTCCCCTGTTTTCTTTGGAACTAAAAATAACCTTGAATATGTTCTGGATCCAATCTGGTCTGCGGGGAATAGCTGGATGACTCTTTTTTGTAGCAACCTTTGAACTTCGATGGTTGCTTGTTCCCTGTGACTGGGTGGAATGTCTGGGATTTTTCTTACTGAGGGAGGTAGGGTGGAAAAGGGAATATAGTAACCTCTGAATATGATGCTTTGTACCCAGCTGTCTTTTGTAATTTTTAGCCAGGCATCTGGGTACAAAGATAAGCATCTCCCGAGTGCCTCCAGCGATGGACAGGTGGGCCTCCTCTCAGGAGTGCTGATAGGGCTTCCCAAAGAACTGATCTCTGTCACCCTGGTTCTGTGGACCCCCTCTGTAGTGTGGATGGAATCTTCCATTATTACCCCCTCCTCTGCCTCTGGAGGGGGTTTCACCACGTATGTTATGAAAGGCTCCTTGAGTTATTACGGAACCGCATCTTTCCTCCTTTCTGACCTTTGGGGTAGGGTCTAGTAGGAATGGAAAAATGGACTCCGATGGCAGGCAGAGTCTTTAAGTCTTGTTCACACCTGGTAAGCATTTCTTTCACTTTGGGTCCAAAAAGTGATGAGCCATCAAAAGGGGTGTTGATAAAGGATGATTTAAAGGGCTCTGCAAAAGAACATAAACACATCCAGGAATAGGTTCATAGGTTCATAGATTAGTACTAGGCTAACTGCCCTTGCGAGCCATTTTAAGCCTAGCCAATTATCCCTTGTGAGACTTGAACCCTGCACCTTGTGTTTATAAGGCAAACGCCTTAACCATTAGGCCACCCTCCCAACAGGAATGCCTCCTAAGAGCAAATCCTGTACCTGCTACTCTACTCGCTCCATCAGCTGCATACAAAAGCAGATGCATGGATGAGTTTGTTAGGAAATTGAGAGTGGCGTGCTATGAAGATATTTTATCTGAGACCCCCACAGCTACTGAACCCTGTAGAGTATATCCTAGCTCTTTTAGGAGATCTCTTTGCAATCTAGTTCATAGGCTCATAGGTAGGTACTAGGCTATCTGCCCAAAGGCATTTATAAGCCTAGCCAGAATGTGTTGGCTTTCACCGCCACCTTAGATTAGTTCCCTTTGCCTCTGTCCAGCAGATCCACTGAAGTGATCCCTGGGGTAAACTTTCTGTTTCCCATCCACTCGTCAAGGCTTCTCTTGAAGAGTGTTAATGAGGAGCTCTGCCTAATGTAAATTGGAATCTTGTTCCAAAGCATGGGAAGTCTCTGGGACAGGAATCTTTCCCTCCAGCACATCCTATTTATTGTTGTGGTGAGGTTTAGATCCCTAGAGCATGTGGCTCAAGGGGATATAGTTTTGTTTAGGTGGAGCATGTCCATCAGTTCTCACTTGGACATAGCCTTGTATGTCAGGCAGAGATCACCTCTGAGTAGGCGGTATGAAACTGAGTACAGCTGGAGTTTCTTCAGTAGAGCTGCATAGGGCATCTGTTTGAGGCCAATGATCCTCTTGAGGCGGTACTTCTGTGGTCTTTCTAGCTGTTGCAGGTGTTTTGTATGGTACATCCCGAATGGGGCATTGTACTCTCTGATGGGTCTGATGAGTGATGAGTAGAGGGGCACAATGAACATTTTTGATCTGGATGCAAACCCTTTTGTGATTAGGTGGGCTACATAGAAGTTTTTTTCTAACCACTTTGGCAATGTGATTATCAAAGGAGAGATTACTATCTACTTGGGTCCCCAGATCCCTTATTACATGTTCCGTATTTAGGGGACTAGAACCTATGTGGTAGTTTGTGGGTACTTTGTTTTTTCCAAAGGGGATGACTATGCACTTTTTGGCATTTAGCTTGAGGCCATGATTTTGACACAAGGTACCCATCTCAATGAGACTCTTTTGGAGGGTGTCTGTGTCAGCCGGAGAGTCAATTATAGCCCCTAGTTTGCAGTTGTCTGCAAACCTGGTCAGCCATAGTCCTCCTGTGCTTGCCTGTACCTCTGAGAAGTATATGCCGAACATGAGGGGTCCTAGGACTGAGCCCTGGGGAATGCCACTTGTAACTGGTTTAGAGTCGGACCTAGCTCCTGCAACTCTCACCATGTGGGTTCTGTCCGTGAGCCAGTTGGCAACCCATCTTGTGACATAGGGGTTTATGTTCAGGCTGGTGAGCTTGTCTATAATACCAGAATGGGGAATGGTGTTGAAGACCTTTGCGAGGTCTAGGTATGCTGAGTGCACCACCTTTCCCTCGTCTATAGCCTTGGTAACTGTCTCAAAGAAGTCCACATTTAGGAGGTATGAACCGCCATTAACAAAGCCGAACTGGGTAGGGTCCAATGTTTGGAGGTTCCCAATGTCTCTGTTAATGAGTTCCATGTATTCTAGTGTATTTTGTGCCATTCTGCACTAACTCCGAGCAGATCTGAGCATTGCCACTTAGATTCTTGACATAGCTAAAGAATGCCTTGTAGTTATCTTTGGAGTCCTTGGCAATTTTTCTTTTGAAGCTAGCCTTGGATGATTTTATGAGGGATTGGAGTTTCTTGCTTATACTAATCAGGGATGTCTTCCCTTCTTGGGATTTTATTCTTTTCTGTACTAGTTTCCTCCTTCTGTTGTATAGCTTGTTTATGGCAGGGTTCCACCAGATTGGTTTCCTTTTCTTGGAGGAGTGAGTTTTGGTTTTGCTTGGGATAGCATGATCCATGCATTCTTGCAGGTGCCTGTGGAATGTATTAGAAAAGGATTTTGCAGCTTGGACAGTGTTATTCTTTAGCATGGGGGCTTTGAAACTTTCCACCTCTGTCTTAAGTAATGTGAAGTTTGCTTTTGAAAAGTTTTTCACGATGGTTTCCTTGACCGGGGGTGGGGACAGAATGTGGATATCCAGAGTGATTTGTTTATGGTCAGATCTAACCAGCGAGGGGTTGACCTCTGGTGTGGAACACTGGTTGCCCATGTTGGTGATGACCAGGTCCAATATGTTGTCACCTTTGGTGGGAGCGTTGACCAGTTGATCCAGGGCGTTTGAGTTTATAATCGCTAGGAAATGTTGGGCAAGGGAGTTAGTACTTGAGTATTTCTCCCAGTTAATGTTTGGGTAATTGAAATCACCCAATATTAGGGTGCTTAGTAGGAACTTTATATTTCCCAGTGTTTCCAGAAATGCGGAATGGGGGTCCTGGGACATGGTGGGTGACCTGTAGCAAGCTACAGATTGAATTGCAGTTTTGCCCATTGTTAGTTGCACGTGGATGATTTCTGAAGCATCGTGCTGTGCCACTAACCTGGAGGTGTGGGTTTCCTTGATGAATATGGATATGCCCCCACTTGAAATGCGTGAGATAATTCAGCGACCTAAGAGCAAAGGTCGCTGAAGTAAACATGCATTTTCCATATCTGTTCATGACTCTCGAATCTTTATTCGGTGGATGGACCAACATTGAAGTTTCGGATAACTCCTTCTTGGTGACCGCCGCCACCACCACGGCATCAACAGGGACTCCCTTGGTGAGAAAAGCCTTGTCTTGTGGTGAGGTAATAAACTTATTGGACCTCCTAGGGACAGGTTCCACTGTATCTGGAGATTCCCATGCCTTTCGTCAAACCAAGTCCATAAGTTCATTAAAAGGTGGAGACACCCAAGAGGCAGAAGGCTGAGACCCAAAAGCCTTCAGCTAGACTGACTTGTCATCAGTAGGTTTGATGGACTGTAAAATCATCCCTCTGTTTGGGAATCTCTAAGATATCTGTGAAGGAGATATCTTCTTAGGGTGACCATGGGGAACCTTCTGAATCATCCAAGTCAGTGTCTGAAGTGATGGATTCCTGAGGGGAGTCCACATGCTTCCTCTTGCATAGCCTCTTCCAAGGGACCTCCTCAGTGGGAGCTTCTGGTGAGGTCTCAGAAGAGCAGGGATCACCCAGTGGGGGTTCCTGAGGGTCTGGGTCTCTATGCTTTTGTGGAATCTGTGATGATGAAGTAGACACTGGCACTTTAGGGGGTGAAGCTGCTGGTCTTGATGAAGTGGTTGTCTGAGGGGACAGTGCTCTCCTCATGGCATTGAAGGCCCCCTGGCTCCAATGTGAAGGAACTCCTGGATCTGAAGATGCAGTTGATTCCCTCGGCACCAAAATGGTAGGCTCCGAGCCAGAAGTAGGAGCCGAAATCACCTGGTCCAAAGCTCCAAGAGGTAAAGTTGGAACTGAAAGGTCATTTTGACTATCCTCCCTAGACCTGACTGGAGAGTGTCGGTTCTTAGACTCTTTGGTCAGCACTGAAGCAGCCTGAGAAGTCAGATTCAAAAGTCCTGGAGCAGGTCTCAGTACCGACGGCTCCATTATCATCAGTTCCAAGCACTTCAGCTCCAAAACCTCCATTCAGATCGGAGGAGGAACAGATATGGGGGGATGAGGGTTAGATGGTTCTGAAGCCCGAGGGGTTGGCTCTGACAAGAGCTTGGCCAGCACCGGTGTCTGCAGAAGATTCTGCACCACATGATCCACATCCATGCCTGACAGACTTCTTGAGGACCAAGAAGACAGAACTGAAGAAGCTACAGATTGTAAAATTGGAGGTTTTAAAATGGGAGATACCGGCTCCAATACTGGGGACCGGCTTTTCATAATAATAACCGTCAGCTCCAAGGTCAGTGGTGCTGAGGTTGAAGGTCTGTCAGGTTTTGACTTACTGGATAATGGAGATTTTGCTGACTCTGACGACCCAGTAGTGGAAGAAGTTTTTGAAGGTTTAGATGGATTGGAATGAGCTGTATGACCTTGCTCCAATGATTCCTGAAAAGAAGATTTAATCAAGCCCCTGACAATCAACTTGTTCTTCCTTTCTTGTAATACTCGAGAACTAAAGGAGTGACATATGGAGCATGTTTCCTGTAAATGTAATGCCCCTAAACAATACACACACTCCATGTGTCCATCAGTAATGGACATTTTCTGTCTACATTTAGGGTATTTCTTAAACCCTGACTTAGACTGTTTAGCCTCCTTGTCTTTATATTGAGACATCTTCACCCAATCTCACAAACATGCAGTAAAGAGCTCTCTAAGTTAAACGAGCTTATAACAAAAAAAATTTGCCTTCTAACTTAAATAGGTTATAATAAAAAAATAGTAATAACACACAATACTATGAGCAGATTTGAATAGCTATATATTCAGACAGACAGCTACCTATACCACAAACAGTCTGCACAGTAACAAAACGTTCTAGCTACTATTTTCCTAAGCTATAGAATAAACACTCTGAACAATATCAGTGTTAACTACTATTTGAACTACCTAACTACTAACACTCTGTTAAAGGGAAACAGAGTGTTTAACAAAAGGCCTTCAAACAGGCCACAGAGGACTAATAGAAAAAATAGCACACTAGCAGAAACAAGAAGTGCTAAAGGGTATAGGAATTATCAATTTACCTAACTAACCAAGTTCTAACTAACAATATAGTAATTTTAAGAGAAAAATTCAAACTTTCACTGGCAACAGCTGGTGAACCACCCAATCTGTTGCAGCGGCAAAGGAGATCTGAGGGAAGCACTAGTGCATCATGAGATGGGGAGTAGGTCTCAAGCTGGTAGGACACCTCAAGCTTTTGCATTTGGCCGAGTCAGAGCCGAGGATTGGCTCCAAACCCATCAGTGAGAATGAAGGCAAGACAGAAGAACTTCACATTGCATAGTTTTCTACTGAAAAGTGCAGGAGTGCCATGGCTAATATTACTATATATTACACAAAGTTACAAGTGCTGAATACACAATATGAACTTGCAGGTCTAATCAGAAACAGATGGTATCTATTTTGAATGTAAGCATGCACCTAAATAAATCAGAACACGACAAGCTGAGAATAATCCTTTGAATGATGAGTTTTATTCTGTCATTGCAATGCTTAAATGAAACAAGTACAACTTTCCACTAGCACATAAAGCAGGAATGTTAGAGTTATCAAGTTTTCTTGGTAGTTCAATCTATTTATGATTATATTTAAATTATATAATTTCTGTCTAGTGGTTATCTTTCAGAAATATGGGTTATTTTGTTATGTTGATGTTAATTGCTTAGCTAAACATTGCGGCCACGTGAACAAATGGCTAGGTATAGCCAAGAAATTGGAAAGGAGAAGGCAAGTCTGCTTGCAACAATGATAGCTGCAATGGGAAAATGGTCCCTTTTACCCACCTTTTTTTGAAACATCTTTATTAAAGTATCACTTAAAGATATGGCTGCACACACATATCTGCATAGAAGAAGTAACAAATCATATTAATATGTCATATTCATGCATTATACGTGTTTTCCTTCTTTTTAACACTTATTCATTACAACATTACACAAAATGTTAAATTCCTGTACTGTCTTAAACCTTATATATCTGCTCAAGTATTGTTCTGCATGTATTGTTTCCAAAAATCCCATTCTGTTTAATTTGCTTCTTGCCTTTTCAATAGAGTCCAACTCTAGTTCTTTATTGCCTTTAAAAGATTCAGTACTTAAATTACAGTTGGTTTAGCTGTTGATATCAGTTTTCTAGTAATTTCCTTTTAGGCAGCCAATAGCATTTAACTTAACAAGACCTTACTATGTCTAAACCATCCATATCCCGTGTCTCAGCTCAAAAGACTCATTTCCTTATTAAAGCCATTTGCTCCCCCAACATTTCTGACACAGTACTTTCAACAGAATTTGCCAAGTCATTGCCCTCCCAAAACACATTCCCAGTTACTCCTCTATTTTCTGTTGCACCTGCGGAAAAATTCTCTAAAGTATCCTTGGGGTATAGAAATATCTATGCAAACACTCCAAAACACTTCCAAAAGGAACAATAAGTGGACATCTGTATGCCTCATTAGTGTGCGACAAAATATATGCTTTTATTATTTGGACTAGCTATGATCTGCATTTCTTATACTATCACTGTTTTTACATTTAACAAACTCACTTTTATTTATTTATTTTATTTATTTTACATTTGTTGACTGGGCTAGTCTAACTGGATATATGCCCATTTTCAGTAGAGGCCCGGGGAGAAAAGCTCCAAGCATCAGCAGTGACAAAGAATACAATATATAGTAATAGTCAAATGAATTACAGTACATTATTTACATTGAGGGTCAGATAAACTTGTACAGAGTCCTTTAATAGGTTTCAGCTAAGATCAAATACAGAGAGCAAACATTTGAGAGAGAGAGAGCAATCAAAATAAAAAAATAAATTTTAAATTGTAAATATTTTTTTTTCAGTACTATGAAGGAAATCATTATTACAGGTAGGCGACATAGAACAGTAGAGTAGAGAAGTGTAGAGAGAGCAAGAAGTGGAATGAGATATCAGTCAGGGTTAGAGCAGGGACAAAGCCAGTGAGCTTTAAGATATTCTTTAAGATGCTTTTTATAAAGAAGAGTGGAAGCAAGGGTGGGAAGTTCACTAGGAAGCTGGTTCCAGCTTTTTCCTACTATGTTGGTGAAAAGTGAGTCCCCAGCTTTGTTGTTGGATTTAATAGTGGAAACTAGAAGCTTATTAGCTGAGCGTAGTGTTGCAAGATTTTTGTAGGGGGTAATCAGATTAGTAAGGATTGGGGTATTATTAGGGTGGTAAAGGATCGTTTGGGTGATAACAAGTTGTTGACAAAGTAGTTGGTACTGCAGTTCTAACCATCCCAATTGTTTGAGGTTGTGACAGTGGTGAGTTCTAAAGGGGGTGCTAGTGGCAAATCTGGCTATGATATTCTAACCGGTGGAAAGTTTGGTGAGGTTGTTTTTAGATCGTTTGGTATATATTGCAGAAGCATAGAACAGGGTAGAGATCAGGTGGGTCTGGGCAATAGTGATTCTGGCTGAAGGGGTAAGGAAGGGTTTGATTCTGTAAAGGGTGCTTATTTTTTTGTTGACAGACTTTATTGTAGAATTAATATGGTCATCATAGCTAAGGTTGTTATCAATTGTTACTCCAAGTAGACAGGTTGTAGTGTCAGGGGATATGTTAGTTCCATTGTTAGAGGTTACTGTGAAGTGCAGTTGAGATGACTTATGTGTAGGAGCAAAGAGCAATAATTTTGTTTTTTTGGGGTTCAGAAGGAGGCAGTGTTGCATGAACCAATCTTCAACACTGTTAAATACTGTTTGGGTGAGGGACTGGAGAGAGGTTATGGACTTGGCTGAACAAATTAAAGTAGAGTCATCTGCATATTGTATGCAGGTGGCTTGAGGAATTTTGGCATGTAGATCATTAATAAACTGAAAAGAGAAGAGGTCCTAAAAGAGAGCCTTGTGGTACTCCAATTTCACAGGGAGGGATGTAGAAAGATTATTATCCCAAACTATTGCTTGCTGTCTGTTTTCCAGATAGGATTTAAACCATTGTAATGCTTGTGGATCAAGTGATTGGGCTTTTAGTATGTCAATAAGCATGTTATGGTTCACCATATCAAAGGCTTTTGAAAGTTCAATAAATAGTGCAGAGGAAAAAGTGTTATTGTTACGATTTTCGTTTATGGAGTCAGAAAAGGATAGCAAGGTAGTTGTTGTGCTATGGAATGGCCTAAAACCATGCTGGCAGTTGGCAAGTAAATTATTTTGGAGAAGGTGGTCAAGTAGTTGTCTGTGGATGCATTTTTCCATTATTTTAGCTATTGGAGAGAGTAAGGCGATAGGCCAAAAGTTGGAAAGTTCGGTAGATGGCCCACCTTTATGTAGAGGGATGATGTGGGATACTTTCCATGTGGAAGGGATTTTGCTTTCTACAATTGTTCTATTTATAAGGATGGAGATAGGATAGGCAATGGCTTTAGCTGCAATTTGCAGGTATTCAGCTGGAAGACAGTCAGCAGAAGGGGTGCATGGTTAAAGTTTTTGAAGGAAGTTGCAAATGAGGGATGTAGGTACAGGTTGTATATGAAAGATTGGAGATGGAGTAATAGTGGTATTTAATGGGGAAGTGGTAATAGGTGGTAAAGTATTAGCTAGGGTTAGAATGGCTTCAGTAAAATAGTTATTAAAGGCATCAGGAATCTGGTTAGAGTTATTATGGTTGAATCTTGAAGGGGCAGGAGTTTTAGAGTGTCCTGGCTGAAGACGTTTGTTAATGCCTGACCAGAATTTTTGTGGTTTTTGTTGGTGGGTTTGTTGGAGGTGAAGGTAATAGTCTTTTTTGTCTCTGAGAATGTCTTTCTTGGTGGCATTTCTTAACTGTTTAAAGTAAAGGTGATCTGATGGACTTTTGGAGGCTCTCCATTTGGCCTAAATTTTATTTCTGAGGAGGATCTTTTGCCTAGTTTGTTTTGTGAGCCAGGGGGGCAATTTTGGTCCTTAATCGGGAAGAGCGATAGGGGGCGTGGTAATCTAGGATTTGAAGGAATCTAGTATTAAAGTAGGTCACTGCTTCATCAAGTTGAAGATGAAACATTGGTGACCAGTCACATGCTTTCAGTTCATTTTGAAGCTCTCTGGATTAAAGAATTTTTTGGAACAGGAGGTTTTAAAAATAGTAGTATTAGGGCTATGAATTTTTTGTTTAATTATATAGGTTAGCATATGGTCACTGATATCGTCAGGAAGGGTTCCTGGTTTATAAGTATCAAGATGGCTGTTGAGAAGGATCCAGTCTAGGGTGGTTTCCTTACTGCTTGGCTTATGGATTCTAGTAGGAGTGGTTATTATTTGTGAGAATCCATAAAGATTTATGTGATTGGTAGGATTAGGGGAACTACAGGTTGCCCAGTCTATATTAAAGTCACCTAACACAATGGTTTCCTGAGGAAGGTGGGTAGAGAGGCAACTAAGTATGTTTTCAAGAGTATTGATATTATTTCCAGGAGGGAGATATGTGCAAATTAGGTAGATAGATTTGGAGTTGTTGATTTGTAGTTTGTCAGTAAGGGTTTCTGAACTGGTATATGAGGGTAGGAGCACACTGAAGGGTGAAACTTGGAGTTCAGATTTATACAAAATGGCAACACCTCCACCCGTTTTGGTTTTGCGGTCACATCTCAGGATATTATATCCAAGAGGGGTAATCTCCTGGTCCAGAGTTGAGGGCTTTAGCCATGTCTCTGTAATACAGAGAATATCGAATGAGTGCACATCTAAGAGTGCGTGTAGGTGGGTAATTTTATTGTTAATGCTACGAATGTTAAGGTGAGCTATCAGGAGAGAGTTAGATGGTCTATTTGGGGTAGTGATAGCAGGAGATGTTAGGTTGTGTGTGTTATTGGGAATATCAGTATTGGGGACAGGGTTTGGATGAATATCACCATCTAATAGGGGGTGTTGTTGAAGATATTGTACAAACTTAAGGATTTTGTAGTAATTGTTTAGGGTTTTTTGACAAGGAAGTAAGTAACATAGGTAGATCTATGGTACTTTGAAAGTATATAGCTAGAGGTGGAGGTTATGTTACTGTGGTTGAGGGAGCTTATGTGAGAAACTGGTAGAATTTGCTGGTAGGGGTGGTGTTGTTCAGGAAGAGAAAAATGTTCAAAGAAGGTTAGTGTGTATGGTATTTTAAGAGAAGCAAGAGTTGTAGTTAAGAGTAGTAGGTTTGTGTATATAGACTTGTGTGTTGGGGCCATTAGGATGTGTAGATAAGGAGTTATAGTATGTTGAGGGAAGGAGTGTAGTAAGTAAAACTAAATGTGGGAGAAGGAGAGAGTACTGTATAAGGTAGAGTAGGTTTAGGGAAGAAGTGTATAATAAACTAAAATAAAGGTGGTTGTAAGAGAGAAGCTGTATAATATTAGCAATACAGGATGTGGTGTGGAGAGGTTAGGGAGTGGACCTAAA
The DNA here is from genome assembly GCF_019279795.1 of Protopterus annectens. Taxonomy (NCBI): domain Eukaryota; kingdom Metazoa; phylum Chordata; order Ceratodontiformes; family Protopteridae; genus Protopterus; species Protopterus annectens. The sequence continues at coordinate 826,354,565 of NC_056739.1, forward strand.
AAGGTAATTAACTTAATTAAGGAATTGTTGAGTTTGGAGGTGGGGCTGTTAAGTAGAAGTAGTAAGTGATAGGGTGATAATGGGAGGGGGTGTGGCTACAGAAGTATATGGCTAGGACCACTGGGGTGGGTGGGAATTGGGGGTAGGGTAGGGGAGTGGAGTGAGCCCGAAGGGCGAACAGAATGGGTTAGATCAGCTAAATGAAAGATTTTACAGAGACAATCTGAGAAGAGGAGATTCCTGAGGCAGAGAAAGTGGTCACAGGTAAGTAGAATGTGGTGAAGCAGTTAATAGTAGAAAAGGATAGTGGAGTGGGAGAACTAAAAGAAACAGAAAAATAGCTAGAAGGAGGGAAAAGAGATGATAGGGGCAGTGAGATAACACAGGAAGATTGTGGTCGAGTTTTGGTATAAAGGCACTTATTCTTCCAGTGTTTATTGGTCGAAGATTAGCAACTAGTCAAAGGGTGAAAAACTGAAAAGGAATCTAGAAAATGATACTAGGTAAAGTAGAGGAAGGGTTATCGCCCAAGGCTGGATTAGAGTGCCACCTAGTGGGCAGAGAGCAGAATACAAATATCTGTAATAGAGATAGCAGTTAGAGGTGGCTCAGAAAATGGAGTCGGGGGGAAAAAGCAGATGGTGCAGGGACAGAGAGGAGTCTGGCTGCTGGCTTCCTGACTAAGTGGCTGAAATTCATTCTAAGCTAGGTACAGTGTAATTAGAAAAGATCAGCCTGAGACTAATAATAGGTACAGTATGAATATAACAGATCAACTTTAATGTTTAGGACCAGGGTGGAACATACTTTCTTGATCTGTTTAAAACAGGGAATTAAACACTGCAACAGCAGAATTTGTTGACCAGTCCTTGGGATGGCTGAAGGTAAAATTAAAAGGGTCCTTAATGACCAGGCAGGTCCTTTCATGTAGGATAGGAAGTAAAGAGCTATGGCAACCTAAAGAGAATGCCTTTATTTTCTTCAGCTAGCAATGGGAGGCTCCTTTATGAGTTGGATAATTTTCCCTGAGCTTTCTAAACTTTGTCAAATGGGTAGTAAAAGTAACATTATTATATAATCAGTACCAAGCACTCCTGCACCAAGCTGCCACAAAAAAACTACTTTTTCTGGGACTGTGTGTTTTACTGTCATAGCCATGAACTTTGTGCTGTTAAAAACACTGTGGCAGCATTACAAATCTAAGTTGAATCCTTTGCAGAAAAATAAAAGTACATCTTACCACTGTTGATATTTTTCTTACTCTGACACCTAATGCACGTTCTCCTTTAATACAAACAGTAAATGTTATTGTCTTCTTAAATACCAAATTCTTCTAAATCAGAGAGTCGTACTTCTATCTTATCAACTGAGTCTAAGTGCATACCTAGCTTGTCATAGAAGTGCCAGAAGTTCCTTCTACAAAACATGTGAAAATGATAATATAAAAGAAATGTATAACTGGCAAGTGATTAGCTGTTAACAACAGCCCAACTACAGCATAACATTTTGATAATATCTGGCTGGGGCAAAAGAGAATGGCAAATGAATATTTTCTGTTTAGGAGTGCCAACAATGCTATAACATCATATTTTGTTTTTCAAACTGCAGACAATGCATATAGAAAAGGTGGATGGTCATTTTAAAGATGATGCTTTGCTACCTATTAGCCACATAAGGCATTGTACAATTTCCAGAATTTTTAATATTTGTGTTGGTTAAACAATGAAATCAAATCACATATGAGTCTGAAATGTTTATTTTTTATAGGCTAACACATCATTCAGTATTCGCATCAGAAAAATATAGGACTGTTCAATTTAATTTAAATGAAAATACTTTAATGTTAAATATCCATTGTAAAAATCTGACCGCCCATTTTAATTATGTTTTTAGGGTCACTGCTATGGTGTTGCAAACGGGACTACTTTTTAGGATGCATTTGATCATTCAGTATATTGTATCTGTGATCATGACAGAAGTGCTTCAAGTATAGTACTTTAAGTATAACAAGCTCATTGGAAATTTATTTATTTGTTTTTGTCTCTCAAATTGGAGTTGGGGCATGGGTGCTAGATTTGGGAACTGTCCAGGATACTAAATAACCTACCTATGGTTGTATCTACTTTATCCAGTAAGCAGTAGACAAAAGGCAAGCAATTATTCTGAATGGGATACCAGCCTGTCACAGAACACCAACATACTGATGAATAACTATTTTAAAAAGATATCGGGACCCATGCCTTATTATTATCAGTATTTAAATTTTGGTGTAAGACTGTATCTGTAAGGTTATTATGATAAAGTGGTTTCATTTAAAACAAAAGACACCTACATTTTAACACACTCTCTCTCACATATGTTCGCACGCACACACACAAAGACATGCACACACATGCACACACATGCACATGCTTGCATACAATTGGGATGAATTTAGCAGCCAGCAGTCGACCTACCCTCAGGTGTCTGGGATGTGGGAAGAACTTAAAGACCCTAGAAAAACAGATACAGATACAATGAAGACATCTAGACTCCACAAAAGCCACTCCTGTCAGGAACTGAACCAGAAAATCAAGTATTTTGGTGTGATTTAAAATATGTTAGCAGAATGTGACCACCCAGATACCATCCATATAAATGAAGACAATAATGTGGAGATAAAAGTATTTGCTACCACTAGCCTTTTTTCCATTGTGTTGGTCCTCAATTCTAGTCTCATGTTTATCCCTCTGACATTCAGGAATGGCAGATTGCTATTGTTTATATGATGGAAAATGAAAAGAAAATTAGTTAAAAATCTGCTTCCTTGTATTGCACTCAGTCAATCACACTAACAATAAAAATGCATTTCTCACTATGGCAGATATATGGTCTCACCACACCTGCTTGCTATTCAGTGCTTGCTGTGGTTACATTTTAAAACATGGGCACTCAGAGATAGAGTGGATAATTGGCAAGACCTGCTTCATTAATCTGAATAATTCCTTCACAATGCAGTCTGAAAGTAATTTCTGCCTACTGTAAACACATCTTTATTATAACTGTGAAACCAAAATAATTGAGAAACATTAACTAGGTGAGTTTAAGATAAAAGGAAAAAAAATACTTTAAAGTATACACAGAAGCAGCACAGATAAAAATGATCATTTCAAGGAGTCAGTATCATTGTGTTTACTTACTGCATTATGTCTGGACTTCCATAAGGAATTAAAAAAGCAGGGTCTTTCCATAGATTTCTTAGTAGATCACCTTGGACAACATTACGTAGTTGATCATTAGTAGTGCTGTAATCTGAAAACAAGAGCCTGTAAATGGACATAACAGTATTTTCACAAATTCACCTCCTCACTGAAATCACCTCTGATGCCCTCTTTTATATAAATTGTTTCTCTCCCTCTCCCTTCTTTCTACATAATTCCTGAATAACATATGCTTGAACATGTATAGGTTGTGCCATTTCTCTTCACCGTCCCTTGTTTTTTTATACCTGTTTGTAAATCCTCTACTCCCTCCTTTATCACTGCTTGTAGCTGTATCCCAGCCTTCTCACTCTGAAAAGTAATGCCACGCAACTGAGATCTAAGTTGATGTTGTTTTTCATTTCTGTATTTTTTATCGGTTTTATTTCCTCTATACTGCTTGAATGCCTACCCCCTTTTGCTTCCAAAGTGCTACCACCACATTTCAGCTTAGATTAATGGTGTGGTCATTGAAGTGTACCTTTTCAAACCAACAACAAGGGCTGCTGTTTCTGTGGAATAAGATGGGCCCTATCCCTACCATAACACTGGTCTCTCGACCAGGTCTCACCTTCCTCTTACCTCTTCCAAACTTTTCAATATTGGTCACTGCTGGAGACCAACCAAAGGTTACCAAAAAAACATAATTTTTTACTCCAAAACATGTTCAGCAATAACGCTAAATGGAATAGTACAATCCCATTAGACCTCTGTAACTCTAAGGATAAATACATTGCCTTCTCACAAAAATTGTTTAATAGCCATGGGAATGCCGTACATTACACATTTGTATCCAGAACTTGGAATTACCTATCCATTAGGTAGGTAGCTCGTATTAACCTCTTCAAAGTCCATCTTAAATACCATCTTCTTGACTCTGTATATAGTAGTCCACTTCTTCTTCTTTTGGCTGCTCCCGTCAGGGGGGTCACCACAGCAGATCAACTGTTTCCATTTCTTCTTGTCCTCTACATCTTGCTCTGTTACACCAACCATCTGCATGTCCTCTCTCAACACATCCATAAACCTTATCTTAGGCCTTCCTCTTTTCCTGTTACCTGGCAGCTTCATCCTTAGCATCTTTTACCCAATATACTCTGCATCCCTCCTCAGCACATGTCCAAACCAACGTAATCTTGCCTCTCTGGTTTTGTCTCCAAACCTTCCAACCTGGGCTGACCCTCTAATATACTTATTCCTAATCCTGTCCATCCTCGTCACACCCAGTGCAAATCTTAACATCTTCAGCTCTGCCACGTCAAGCTCTGACTCCTGCCTTTTTGTCAATGCCACTGTCTCCAACCCATATAACATAGCTGGTCTCACTACCCTCTTGTAGAACTTCCCTTTAACTCTTACCGGTACTCATCTGTCACAAATCACTCCTGACACTCTTCTCCACCTACTCCATCCTGCATGTACTCTCTTCTTCACCTCTCTTCCACACTCACCATTACACTGAACTGTTGATCCCAAGTATTTAAACTCATCCACCTTCGCCACCTCTACTCACTGCATCCTCACCATTCCTCTATCCTCCCTCTCATTCACACACATATATTCTACCTGCTGACCTTCATTCCTCTTCTCTCTAGAGCATATCTCCACCTCCCCAGGGTCTTCTCCACCTGTTCCCTACTCTCACTACAGATCACAATGTTATTTGCAAACATCATAGTCCACAGGGACTCCTGTCTGATCTCGTCTGTCAACCTGTCCATCACCATTACAAATAAGAAAGGGCTCAGAGCTGAACCTTGATGCAATCCCACCTCCACCTTAAACGCATCCGTCACTCCCACCGCAGACCTTACCGCTGTCACACTACCCTCGTACATATCCTATACCACTCTTACATACTTCTCTGACACTCCCGACTTCCTCATACAATACCACAACTCCTCTTTAGGCACCCTGTAATATGCTTTCTCTAAATCCACGAAGACACAATGCAACTCCTTCTGACATTCTCTGTACTTCTCCATCAACACTCTCAAAGCAAACATTGCATCTGTAGTGCTCTTTCCTGGCATGAAATCATACTGCTGATCACTTAATCATCACCTCCCTTCTTAACCTAGCTTACACTACTCTTTCCCATAACTTCATGCTGTGACTGATCAATTTAATTCCTCTGTAGTTACTATAGCTCTGCACATCACCCTTATTCTTAAAAATCGGTACCAAAACACTTTTTCTCCATTCCTCAGGCATCCTCTCACTTTCCAAGATTTCATTAAACAATCTAGTTAAAAACTCCACTGCCATTTCACCTAAACACCTCCATGCTTCCACAGGTATGTCATCTGGACCAACAGCCTTTCCATTCTTCATCCTCTTCATAGCTATCCTTACTTCCTCCTTGCTAATTCACTGCACTTCATGATTCACTATCCACACATCATCCAACCTTCTCTCCCTCTCATTCTCTTCATTCATCAGTCCCTCAAAGTACTCTTTCCATCTGCTCAACACACTCTCCGCACTTGTCAGTACGTTTCCCTCATTGTCCTTTATCACCTTTACGTGCTGCACATCTTTACTAGCTCGGTCCCTCTGTCTAGCCAATCGGTACAGGTCCTTTTCTCCCACATTAGTGTCCAACCTTTTATACATCTTGTCATATGCCTTAGCCTTCGCCACCTCTCTCTTTGTCATGCACCTCATCTCCTTATACTCTTGTCCACTTTCTTCATCTCTTTGACAATCCCACTTCTTCTTCGTCAACCCCTTTCTCTGTATACACTCCTGTACTTCTTCATTCCACCACCAGGTCTCCTTGTCCTCCTTCCTCTTTCCAGGTGTCACACCAAGCACCTTTCTAGCCATCTCTCTTACTAGCTCTACTGTAGTTACCCAGCTATTCAGTAACTCTTCACTGCCACCCAGTGCCTGTCTTAACTCTTCCCTGAACATCACCTCACAATTACCATTTTTCAATTTCCACCATTTGATCCTTGGTGCTGCCTTCACACTCATCCTCCTCTTCTTGATCACCAATGTCATCCTACAAACCACCATCTTATGCTGCCTAACTACACTTTCCCCTGCCACCACTTTACAGTCTCCAATCTCCTTCAGACTGGCCCTTCTACATAAGATATAATCCATCTGTGTGCATCTTCCTCCACTCTTGTATGTCACCCTATGCTCCTCCCTCTTGTTAAAATACATATTCAACACAGCCATGTCCATCCTTTTCACAAAATCCACTACCATCTGACCTTCTGCATTCCTTTGCTTAACACAATACCTAACCATCATTTCCTCATCCCCTCTGTTCCCTTCACCAACATGCCCATTGAAATCTGCTCCAATCACCAGTCTCTCACCCTTGGGTACAGTCATTACCACTTCATCCAACTCACTCCAAAATTTTTCTTTCTCATTCATCGCACACTCAACTTGTGGAGCATATGCACTAACAACATTCATCATTACACCATCAATTTCCAGCTTCATAAACATCACTCTATCCGACACTCTTTTCACCTCCAAAACACTCTTACCATACTGTTCCTTCAGGATAATGCCTACGCCGTTTCTCCTCCCATCCACACCATGATAAAACAATTTCTTTGTGCCAGTCCCAAGCCCGGATAAATGGGGAGAGTTGTATCAGGAAGGGCATCCAGCGTAAAATTTTGCCAAGTCATACATGCAGACAAAAGTACACATATACATACCGGATTGGTCGAAGCTCGGATTAACAACGACCGCCACCAGTACTGTTGGCCAACAGGGTGCTGGCGGAAATTGGGCTACTGTTGGCCGAAGGAGGCTGGCGGAAATTGGGCTACTGTTGGCCGAAGGAGGAGAAGAGGTGGAAGGCATGGCCGAAGGCAGGTAAAGGCTAGGACTGTGATAGTGAGGGTCAGAACTTTGAATGCTGGCAGTATGACTGGTATAGGGAGAGAGCTAGCTGATATGATGGACCGAAGGAAGATTGGTATATTGTGTGTGCAAGAAACCAGATGGAAGGGGAGCAGGGCTAGGTGTATCGGAGGTGGGTTCAAATTGTTGTTAGAAACATCTTACTATAATAAGCATATATTAATATCCTTAGTGCTAAAATGCTAGCTGCTTTAATCATCTCCTGCTCTCTTGAGAATGAAGACATGCCAATAATCTTATTCTTCTCTATTGCATGAGGTATCAAGTGAAAATATTTCCTTAGAATTCACTTATTGTTTCTTACTATTCATTTTCTATATACTGTAAATAATACTGTATCTATCTATAGTTATACTTTGAAAGTACAGACATGTGAGTGAACATTTTTTCAAGGTGTAAATAGCAATGAATGCTCATATCAGTATATGCTGTTTTCAATGAAGTTTTTCTATGCATTTTCTATGGGATCATGGTGCAGCGGGGTAAGGGAATTTGATCTTACCCCACTGTAGTGCAATCTCAAAGTTGGTGTATATAATTAGAAGGGAGGCTTGATCCCGACTCCCCCCCCCCCCCCACAAAAAAAAATATTTTTAATTTTTGTTGTTTTTATTCATTTTAGGTTTGATCTAAAATGATCATTGTGCTTTGATGGCCAGCATTATGAATGTTTTTGCTTGATGATATAATACATAGACATAGATATACATCATTAAATTATCCCTGTAACAACATTTGTTTACCTATAAGTTGCTCTGTTTTAAAACAAGTATTTTGTTTCTATATAATGTCTGAATTACTGCTGTACTCTTTTACAGTGTATCACTAAGACTGTTTTCTAGGGACTTTCTCATCATGGCCTCAACTGAAGAAAGGTCTCTCATGGCCCAGTTAGACTTCCATGTAAATAAATGCAAATAAATAAATCATAAAATGCAGTTTGTTTATATCAGTATGACATCTGAAAAAGGCTACCTACAACCTCCTTTGCCTGCATCTGTTTGCTTGCTACCGTCATAGATGTCTCTTCAGGAAGGTCAGTGATGTCGACAAGCACCACACCATGGCTCCAAGCCTCCCTCTTCATGAATACCTTGGTCACCTCTTCCAAGCTGAGTCTAACCTTCAAGGCATGTTTCACTGTAATCTGGGCTCTCCTTTCCAACTTGATAAGCATCAAACTCTCGTAGCTGAACTTCCAGTCACCAAAATCTATCCTTTGTCATCAGGCTGGTTATCATATCATTTTCTTCACTTCCTGCCCCATTTTGCTACCCTTTCTATCTATAATTTTTCTGCTCATCTTCTGCCATACCCAACACTTCTGAATACGTCTTCTTGTCACTTTCCCTAAGTTACCTTTCTGAATGTAAAATTATAAATGGTGGGATACTGCAGTGATCAGTGACTGGCCTCTCCTATTTGGCATTTATTTTGCAGAGATCCAAACCAATATCCTTGAATTTGTTTGGCCAGGTTTGCTGATGACTGCACACTGGGTACAGTTAACCATTGATTCACTGATACGAAACTGATACTAAATGTTTCCCAAAATGGCTGGAATATGCACATATCTGTTTTACTGACAAAATGGTCTCAAGCTAAATACAAAAAAATGTAGCACCAAGACAGCTGCTCCCACCTCGTATGCTATAACTGGTACTTGCTTACCTCTCTCCTTCAATCATCATATTTCCCCCACAGTTAGGAAGCCATTTTGCCCCAGTTCATTTCTAAGTAAATATCTTTGTGATCCAGAGACGTCATCTTACCGCTATACTGTTCCTTATCATACTCATCAGCGCCCCCCTTCCATATGTACAAATTGAAGTACGTCTCTCAACTGGAATGAAAATAAGAAAAACCGCCACAAATATGAAGAAAAATACTCTTTTAATGAGCACTTTCATCAATAGATACACTCGACTTCATCAGATTACATAAAACATTGACATCACTTCCTTTTAAAAGCCAGGCACCACCACATGACCACAATTAATTTCCTCTACATTCAAATTGTATTGCAACACTGTTTCTCAAGCTGTATTGCCTCTACAGGATTCAGGTTGTATTGCAACACTGGGTTTTAAAACTAAACATTGAAATATATGTGAAACTTGATTAAGAAATAATAACAAAAAATAATAAAAAAATTGCAAGACAAAACAAACTACAATAGTACTTGACAGTGTGCCTGCTTAAAAGTATAATTAGCTAGGCCTGTTATAATCCCTGGAATTGCTTGTCTAATGTTGTTCCTATGTTCCTAAAATCTTCTCTTTCTCTTTCTTATGTTCTTACCGCAATTCTATCCCATGTTTTCATCTCTTCTTCTTTGTGTGCATCCCATCTGGCCAAGTGTGACTTCCTGCCCAATTTACTCTCACCCTCCATCTTGTATTCAATCCTGTAAGGGACAATTGGGCTCCATCTCCCCATAATTGCTTATTACTGCTTGCTGTGTCTGTCCCAAACACCTTTGCTTCCTCTTACTTGTCTTTCCTTTTGTGACTATAAGTTTCACTTTCCAAGCTCCTTTTACTGTTGCCCACAACACTTCCCAGTACTGATGAATCATGTCTGTGTGGGCTTGGCCCCTGACCTTGTCTTCAAACCTTCCATCCCATCCTCTCTGCTACCTTCATATGTCCTCTTTCTTACGCATCACATGATATCCTTTTTACCGAGTCTATTTTATCTAATCGACCACTTAGCTTGTCAAATGCCTAAATGTCGACAGCTAAGGGTAGAAAGCTTATAATCTCGAATGGCCAGGTAAGCAAATTCTTTCATCGGGAAAGAATTCACTTGGCCATTATTGGGAATTTGCCCTTTCCCCAATGTAGAGCGATCTCAGATTTGGTATATTTAGTTAGGGGTGGTGTGCGGGGCACATCAGGGGGTGTGGGGGGCGAAGCTCCCCTTTTTTACGGATTGGAAGTTTATGTTAGTGCAACATGGCCAAGTGAATTATTTCCTGATGAAAGAATTCACTTACCTGGCCATTCAAGATTGTAAGTTTTCGACCCTTAGTTGTTGATGTTTAGGCATTCGACAAGCAAAGCAGTCAATTAGATAATATAGACTCTTTTTACCTGACTAGTTATTTCAGCACCATTGCTAGATATTGTATGCTGTCACAAAGCTGCCTTATGCTCCTGCATATCCTGCATCCTCTGCAGATTCAGAAATACTGAAGCTGGACAGTTGTGACCCTTTCCAAGCACCTGACAAGTCATTGCCCCACTCTTCTTGTTTAGTCCGTGCTGCACTACACTCATTGCCCCACTCTTCTTGTTTAGTCCGTGCTGCACTACACTCATTGCCCCACTCTTCTTGTTTAGTCCGTGCTGCACTACACTCATTGCCCCACTCTTCTTGTTTAGTCCGTGCTGCACTACACTCATTGCCCCACTCTTCTTGTTTAGTCCGTGCTGCACTACACTCATTGCCCCACTCTTCTTGTTTAGTCCGTGCTGCACTACACTCATTGCCCCACTCTTCTTGTTTAGTCCGTGCTGCACTACACTCATTGCCCCACTCTTCTTGTTTAGTCCGTGCTGCACTACACTCATTGCCCCACTCTTCTTGTTTAGTCCGTGCTGCACTACACTCATTGCCCCACTCTTCTTGTTTAGTCCGTGCTGCACTACACTCATTGCCCCACTCTTCTTGTTTAGTCCGTGCTGCACTACACTCATTGCCCCACTCTTCTTGTTTAGTCCGTGCTGCACTACACTCATTGCCCCACTCTTCTTGTTTAGTCCGTGCTGCACTACACTCATTGCCCCACTCTTCTTGTTTAGTCCGTGCTGCACTACACTCATTGCCCCACTCTTCTTGTTTAGTCCGTGCTGCACTACACTCATTGCCCCACTCTTCTTGTTTAGTCCGTGCTGCACTACACTCATTGCCCCACTCTTCTTGTTTAGTCCGTGCTGCACTACACTCATTGCCCCACTCTTCTTGTTTAGTCCGTGCTGCACTACACTCATTGCCCCACTCTTCTTGTTTAGTCCGTGCTGCACTACACTCATTGCCCCACTCTTCTTGTTTAGTCCGTGCTGCACTACACTCATTACCCCACTCTTCTTGTTTAGTCCGTGCTGCACTATTCCTGGGTATCGCATTTTTCCATCAACATCTTTTATTTTATCACATATTATTAAGTCTAGCTATGGCTCTCTTACTCAAATGTTCTTAACCTACTAAAGAAAAAGCTAAAAAAAAGTGACAACATGAGGCATAGAATCCAGCTAACAATTACATTATCTTAAAATGTTTAACTCATGGATAAAACAACAACTCTGATCAGCAGGTCATTCTAATGAAACAAGCAGATAGGTCTCTCAGGCATTGGCAATCCATCCACCCCAGGCATATTCAGATATCCGAGAGACACACAGGCACTGGTGATCCATTCACCCCATTCATATTCAGATATCTGAGAGACACACAGGTATTGGCAATCCATTCACCCTAGTCATATTCGGATATCTGAGAGACACACAGGCACTGGTGATCCATTCACCCCATTCATATTCAGATATCTGAGAGACACACAGGTATTGGCAATCCATTCACCCTAGTCATATTCGGATATCTGAGAGACACACAGGCACTGGTGATCCATTCACCCCACTCATATTCAGATATCTGAGAGACACACAGGTATTGGCAATCCATTCACCCTAGTCATATTCGGATATCTGAGAGACACACAGGCATTGGTGATCCATTCACCCCAGTCATATTGAAATATCCAAGAGACACATAAAGAATACGATTGCCTGTATATTAAAAAAAATAAAATGCATGAGATTGATAGACTTGAATGATAATGTCTTTTCATGACAAATAGTCTACAGTAACTACAAATCATAAAATAAATCTGGATACCCTGCAATTGTAAAGTAGTGTTACAATGAACTAGTCTTTAAAAGACTAATATGTGAATTGCAATTCTGTTCTTTAAAACAGTGATACTGAAATTGAAAATATAGGCAACATACATACCAAGTCCAACCATGTAATGCCTCAGAATGTTCTATGTACTCCAAGGTACAAAATATTTAAATTAATTAAGTAAGTATCAAGGGTCTGTGTGGGAAGGCAGGCCTCTGATGCTGAGAGTGCAAGGGGGTTTAAGTGGGGACACCCCACAAAAAAGATTTATTGAGTATACAGCAAGTTCTGTAATTCTCTGTATTCACTTCTTTAAATTGCACTTTCATTTCTTAGTTTCAGGACTTGAATTTACAAGTCTTACACTTCTGGTAAGGAGTACAACAGCAAACCAATAGGTGTGAACTGTTGCAAATCAACAAGCAAAACACACAACCAAAATAATAGCCAGCTTATAATACAAGCCTAACTCAGCAACTGAATACAAAACTAAAATAGTACTTTAATATACACTAATCCTCTTTTGTCACTTGCTAGATACAATCACAATGTCAGAGATAAAGTCTAAAGTCACAGATCTAAGTCACTTATGAAATCAAATAACCTGAAGGCACCACAACATGAAGTTCATGCATTAAGATGTAAGCAGCTGTAAAGCAAGCCAAAACATCTGAACTGTAAGCCAACAAATAAGTTCCTAACAAGTTAAATTCATAATAATTTGCTTTGCATTATCTTATTCCGCAACCTTTATTGCATCATCCTGTCCTTATACTAACTGTATTGTCAAGCTACTTTTTTATTTAATTATCTTTCTGTTTCAAGCCTGGGTCATGGCTGAAAGGGGTCTTCAGACAAGGCCCACAAGTTTGCAAATAAATAATTCACTCTCAAACAAACATACTTAGCTTGATAAGAAAACAATTCAAACAACAAAAAGCCTTATCTCATTTTAAGTTGTACATCAACCTGAAGTTTCTTTGTTGTTCTGGTCAGTTCAGTTTTATCAATTTTTCATGATTAGTTGGATATTAACTTCAACCTACTAAATGACTTATTACTATTTTGTTCTAACCAACATAGCCAATGTACTGTAACTTACTTGACTGATACTTATTATTGTATTTTTTGTCACTGCTTGTGCTTGGAGCTTTTCTCCCTGGGCCTCTACTGAAAATGGACATATATCCAGTTTGACTAGCCCGGTCAACAAATGTAAAATAAAATAAAATAAAATAATAAATAAATAAATAAAATAGTTTCGATGAGCAATCAAAGCTCTCAGTGAATGCCTCCTGTCTTGCTGTTGCAGAATGGAACCAGGCAGATATTTTGACAGTAATTCTGTAAGCCAGATTTGGTATGAAGGGTACACAGAATCAACATTAAATAACCTGTAAAAGTTTGGCTTGTCACTCTTTTAAAATTAGTCTGTGGGGGACAGTTACTCAACCATGCTGGGTGAGTGGAGAAGGTCGGTTGTGGTACATTGTGGTAATACAGATCAGAAGTGTCATAGCACTTATTCGTGTCATCTATTAACTGTGCTAATCAAGACCAGAAAAAGAAATGCATGGTTTTACGCTGCTTAGATTAAACACAGCAACAACCTGCACATACAAGTTGTAGTTCTGGGAGACTATGGAGAGGATATGAGAGTGGGTAATACAGCCTGCTAAATGTGGTTAAGATTTTAGATAAAGAATTTTAGCACAATATTTCTACATTACAATACAACAAGCCAGCGCTGATAGCTACTGTTGGATTGTGAATAAATCTGTTTTGAATGATACTCATACATTCACTGCAGGGGGTGTATATGTCTACAGCAGTTCTGCTTGATTTGCTTCCTTTAGGAGTTTTTGTGAATAGGGAACAGCTAATATGAACATTCGTCTCTCTATTTGTATGGGCACATTTTATAACATTATAGCAATGTGACACCTGTATAGAGTCTGGCATTAAGGAATTCTCAGTGAACTTCATTGTCAGGCATGGCTTATTTCATATCAGATATACTGTAACATTTTTCGATAAGTATGTTATCCACAGACTTTAAATGTCAGGCACAAATTAAAACACCTTAAGCAAAATTTTCATCTCCATCCAGACTAATTACAATCGAACAGTGTACCAACCATTCAAAATCAAAAAAGAAATTGTTACTGTTCATACACTCTGTCCTATGAACTACATAATAAAATGTAGTGCATGAAGTGTGGTGATTATCTGATATGCAGAAAAAGACAAACCCGTTAAGCGTTTCTATAGTGCGAGTCCTGATCTTAACAAATGTCAAGCACCCTGCTTCACTTGTTAATATCGGGTATCACACTAGGCAGTTAAACCTGCAAATACTAGCCAGCAACTTACATAGTGTCAGAATAAAAAAATAGATTTGTTCCTGCCTGCTGACTGTGCTGGTAATGTGTCCCTGATTTTTTGTAACTTAACAGAATGTCTTACACTGTCCTAACAGCACACTCAAAGTGATTTATGGCTTTGAAAGCCAATAAAACAGTATGTAATTTTTTTTTCTTCTGTAACTAGTACTACATGGAGTAGATAAAGCTCCATGCACTATGAAGAATGATGATTTTTGTCACCAGTCATAAACGTTTATTGTGTGTCTTTGTAACATGCAAATTGGTAGGCAAGAAGAGGTGGCCCTCATAGTACTGTGTATCTGCATTAATGTCATGCATTTTGGCTTTGTTTTTTAACCAAAGGTTCAAGCTCTGATGCTGGCTTTACTGATCACCTGTATCTTCAGCCTGGGAATTGGGGCATTTCAAATTGTGGACAGAAGTAGAATTGTGCAAGACAGAAAACTGTGAGGGTATTTTGTTTCATGATGTTGGCAGTGATCAATCAGATACTCTTTGCATTTTTATATTTCTGTGATTTGTGTGGAGCTACATGGAAAACATCAATGTGTGACAATGCATCTGTGTGGACTAGCATGGTGAAAATTATTATATGCAAATCAACATACTTCTCAACTGCAGGATGTCCAGATTTTTTTCCTCGCATTTTTTGTCTGTTCCTCATAAAGTTTGTTTTCTGGCTAATCATTGAGGATTGCAGTCACAAGACAATGACCTACATTTAAATCCCTAACTTCATATCCTTCAGAAAACATATGCTAATTACAAAAAATCTTCTAGCCACATACTGCATGTATAAGAGCAATATTTACAAGTTATCCCCAATTTTGGAGTTTTAACCCCTCATTTTTTTGTCTTTGTTCAGAATTCCTCCACTCACAGGCTGAGAGGTATGGCCAACAGATCTACGGGGTATAACTGTTGGTAAGGGTTAGGCATACCTCTCAAATGTCCCCAACTGTGGCTCATAATTTTGCTGTGTCCCTCATAATTCCTAATAATACTAGCAATATGGGGAGAAAATGTACCGGATTAAACCTTAAAGAAGATAATTGTAACTTGTGTGGGGATATGGGGATGATGTCACAATTTCTTTAACTTTCTTCCCAAACATTAGAGGTCACTGTCTTGTGTTGGGCTGGGGACAGTATAGTAATTATTTTTTTAACTTTCATCACAAACTTCAGACAGGTATACTGTCTAAACGTAAGCTGGACACCTTGCTATAATTATGTTTTAATCACAATCTAACATCAGGTGCATATGCAGGTGGCTGTCTATTGAGAGAGGGTAAAGAAACAGTCTGTTTATGTATGTCTGACAGCAAATATATTCTGTTTGTTTTTTCAGTTTTCTCCAAGTTTGACATCAGAGGGTTACAGTGTGTGTGGGCTGTCTTTTAAGGGTAAGGGTCAAGAGGCATGTATTTGTTTGGAGAGAACATGTCTGTTATTTAGCTGATGGAGTTATTGCTCCCAAAATGAGAATTAATTCTTTGAAGATGATCTGGATGGTAACAAAGAAATGCTATTAATTTAAAATAAAGCTCACCTTGAAGAATGACAGCAGGTATAGCACCGGTGCGTAAAACGTTTTCATGCTGAAATGTTGGCACTCGAAATGCCATGTGCCGATAAGCCAAAAAAACAAAGAAGACTGGAACAACAGGAAATGCGTGAATCTCAAACATCACGCTTCTCCTCTAAACTTCTTTTATGCAGGGGGAAAGCCCCCGTCCCACACCCTGATTACCACAGAAAACTGTGATGTTATAATGAGTGTCATTGTTTCATTCTTGTGTTCGATTCTGTCAGTCTCTGTGTGGCCTAGCATATAATACTGGCAAGTCATATGCTCTTATGCTGTCTCTGGAAAGAGTCAGCTGAAGACAGCCATTGTTATTATAATAACAAAAATATAAAAATTCAAAATTTACTGAGTTGTGTAAACTACTAGGATTTGAAAGCAAAATGATCCCCTGTTTGGGGTATACCAGTTATAGTAACAATTTTGTGGCCAGATTTTACAGAAAGTAAATCGAGTACAATTTTTTTCTGTGAAGTATGCTTACATTTTTAGTTATATCATCTTAAGATTTAACTGTCCTTGTGTGGTTTAGAGATGAAATTACGTGGGAGATAAATTATAATCTGAGATTACAGTGTTGTTATGTAAATTCCTGAACCACAGACTCTGAAACCCTTAATATAGTACTTTTGAATATTCAATAGTAATGTTCAGGAACATTTGGAGCATGAAACTGTGTATAGATCATGAATCTAAAGTCCTTCTGGAGAAAGGCACAAAAAAAAAAGAAGTAGGCCAGTAACCATTCTAAAACAAGCAAATATGAATTGTGCACACAGAACAAACTGTATGCCACATCTGGTTCAGTGCAGGTAGTACTCATTTACAGTAAAGATGAGGGTGGGAATCTTCAGGATTAAGATATCAAAAATATATTTTTAGTAAAATATGATGTGGCTGTGAAAAGCAAATTTTCTGAACTGTGCGTGGAGGATATCACTGAATAACTGACAGTTATATGTCAGTTCTGTAGTATAAATAACTGTTACATTTCCATTCAGAGTACCACACACATTTCCTTCGTCCTGAGTTCCATAAAATATGGAAGGAAAAGGTGGAATAAAGATAGCAGAATAAAAAACTAATTATATGGACCAAATCTGCACATGGAATTCTGAAAACAGGCTAAAGACCTGATATATTTACTTTCCGGAGAGCAAGTGAATAGAATGCATTTGTGACATAAAACTTACTGGAATAAACTAAACAGACAAAGAACCTAGTGTTTTGTGGAACTGATCCCCAGGAAAAATATATATAATTTTGTGAAATTATAGGGGAAATGAATTGAGGAAACAAGAAAGCTATTTATTGTATGAGTGAGTGCAAAAAAAAGAGCAGAACATTTGTAAATATGTTAAAGAAAGCATGTAACAGAAATATAAGTGCCATACACATGGAAAAATGAAAGGAGAAGAAAAGAAGAAATTAAATTTCAACATAATCAAGAGTTTTTCCTTGAAATTGCTGTTCTTCTTCACATCCCCTTGAAAGATTATAATGTTATACCTCAAGGAACAAATTATCCACCTATTTTGTGCTCATGACTGACAAAAATGTGCTCTTCAAAAATTATATTTGCCAGTGGCATAACAACATGGAAATATCAACAAATGAAAAGCAAAAATTTGTTTGACAATAGCTTCTTGGTCCCATGAGTGACTGAATTATGAGATGAAATATAGAACAAGCATCATGGAGGTAGCAAGCTTTTCACCTGATGTGACCCTGTGTCAGCTGTTTGGATAAATGTTATAAGAACCATCAAAAATGTACAACTGATTTTGGCTACTACAAAAAGGAAATGCACACTTGGGCATAACATGATCTATTAGTCGCCAGCTCTGTAACTTTAATAAATGTAACTGAGGTAGAAGGTTTGAAAACAGTTAAAACTCATATTTCTACACCTTTTAGACCTTGTAGCAATCTGATAGTTAATTAGAGAAAGTAGCAAGTCTGTGAGGGTATAGCCCCCAAATGAAAGACAGCTCTGGGTTTCTTGTTTCAAAAAGAAATATTTATTTCTTTATAGGTTCATAGGTTGGTACTAGGCTATTGGCCCTAGGGCCTATACAAGCCTAGCCATAACAATTCCCTGGCTATTTCTTCCCACACTATTTACTTCCCTGGACCCCTGTCTAGCAGGGCAACCAACGTGATCCCTGGGGTGAATTTCCTTTCTCCCATCCAATCATCAAGGTTCCTTTTGAAGAGGGCCAAGGAGGTGCTCTGCTTGACATGTATGGGCAGTCTATTCCAGAGTCTGGGGAGTCTTTGAGTAAGGAACCTATCCCTCCAGCATGTTTTGTTTAATGTGATGACAAGGTTTAGATCCATGGAGTGTGTGGCTCTGAGGGATTGGGATATCTTTAAGTGTAGCATGTCCAACAGCTCTGGGTTTGACATGGCCTTGTATGTTAAGCAGAGATCGCTTCTGAGTAGATGATATGCGACAGAGTA
The DNA here is from genome assembly GCF_019279795.1 of Protopterus annectens. Classification (NCBI taxonomy): domain Eukaryota; kingdom Metazoa; phylum Chordata; order Ceratodontiformes; family Protopteridae; genus Protopterus; species Protopterus annectens. The sequence continues at coordinate 826,373,040 of NC_056739.1, forward strand.
TAGCTGGAGTTTTTTAAGGCAGTCAGCATAGGGCATCTGCTTTAGGCCTGTGATTCTTTTAGTGAGGTATTTCTGCAGCCTTTCCAGTTGCTGCAGATGTCTTGAGAAGTACATACCAAATGGGGCATTGTATTCTATAATGGGTCTAATGAGGGATGAGTATAGTGGGACAATGACCTCCTTTTGTCTGGATGAAAAGCCCTTAGTGATGATGTGTGCCACATAGAAGGATTTCCTGACTATTGTAGCGATGTGGTTATTGAAGGTGAGATCACTGTCCACCTGTGTCCCTAAGTCTCTTATCACACTTTCGGTGTTTAGTGTACTGCCACCTATGTGGTAATTCATGGGTACATGTTTTTTTCCCAAAGGGAATATCTATACATTTCTTGGCATTGAGCTTGAGCCCATGGCTCTGGCACCAAGCATCTGTTCCTGTAAGGCCATCTTCTAGAGTATCCACATTATTTGGGGATTCAATAATGGCTCCCAGTTTGCAGTCATCTGCAAACTTTGTTAGCCAGAGCCCCTTAGTGTTGGCCTGTACTTCAGAGAAGTAGATGCCAAACAAGAGCAGTCCCAGGACTGAACCCTGAGGTACTCCACTTGTCACTTGTCTGCAGCTGGATTTGTAGTCAGCTACTTTTACAGTGTGGGTTCTGTCACTAAGCCAGTTGGCAACCCATCGAGTGACATAGGGATTAATGCCCAGGTTAGTAATTTTATCTATGATTCCAGAGTGGGGGATGGTGTTAAAGGCCTTGGCGATGTCCACATAGGCTGTGTGGACTGCCTTATCCTCATCCACGGCTCTCTAGACTGATTCAAAGAAGTCAATCAGGTTCAGGAGACAAGACCGGCCCTTCACAAACCCAAACTGGGTGGGGTCCAGTGTATGAAGGTTGCCAATATCTTTGTTTATAAGTTCCATGATAATACGTTCCATGGCCTTTCAGATCAGGCTCATCAGACTGATGGGGCGGTAGTTCTCCAGATCCAAGTTGGATCCCCCCTTGTGGACTAGGATAACTGCAGCTGTGCACCACTCAGTGGGCACGAAGCCTGAGGTGAGGGTATGATTAAACATGACACTTAGGTGAGGTGCCAGTTCATTTTGTAGTTCATGTAGTACACAACCCAGGATGTCATCTGGTCCCATGGATGCTGTATTCTTAGCTTTGGAGAGTGCATTTTTTACCTGTGTGGCCATTATTACCAGAATTTAGCAATCTTCCGGTATTGAGATGAGCCGTTTAGGGGGTGAGAGGGGGGGGGTGAAGTTGGCACTGAATCGATCTGCCAGGATATTGGCAATATCCTTGGGATCAATATATTTAATGCCATTCTGTTGTAGCTCAGAGCAGATCTGAGCATTGCCATTTAGATTCTTGACACAGTTATAGAATGCCTTGTGGTTGTCTTTGGAATCTTTGACGATTTTATTTTCGTAACTAGCTTTGGAGGATTTTACGAGGGATCTCAGCTTCTTACTGAGGCTGGTAAGGGAATTTTTTGCATTGTGGGATTTTCCTCTTTTTTGCAACAGTTTCTTCCTTTTTTGTAAACTTTGTTTATGGCAGGGGACCGCCAGATTGGCTTCCGTTTTCTGGAGGAGAGCATCTTGGTTCTCTTTGGGATGGCACGATTCACACATGAGTGGATGTGCTCATACAGTGCCTTAGTATAGGACTCAGCAGCAAACTTTCAGTTCCCATCTGCATGGGGGTCATGAAGTTTGACACTTCTGACTTGAGTAGCATGAAGTTGGCTTTGGAGAAGTTTTTTATGGAGGTTTCCTTACTGGAGAGTGTGGGTGGGATGTGGATGTTTAGGGTGATTAGCTTATGTTCTGACCTGACCAATGAGGGGGTGGCCATAGGTGTGGAGCATCAATTTTCCATGTTGGTACCAGATCTAGGATATTGGAGCCCCTGGTGGGACTATGGATTAGTTAATCCAGGGCATTGGAATTTATGAATTCCAAGAACCGTTGGGCAAAGGTGTTGGTACACAAGTAGTTTTTCCACTTAATGGCAGGGTAGTTAAAATCACCCAGTATTAGGGTGTTTGTTTGTATCTTAATATTTTCCAGTATGTTTAGAAAGGTGTAGTGAGAATCCTGGGGCATGGTGGGGGATCTGTAGCAAGCTACAATTTGGATTGCAGTCTTACCTAGTGTTAGTTGCACCTGGTGAATTTCAGACGCATTGTGTTGGGCAACTAGCCTGGTGGTGTGAATATCCTTGGTGAATATGGACACTCCTCCACCTTTAGTGTTTTGATCCTGGTTTGGTGGCTGAAAAGTGTGGTAACGGTTTTAGCCTGGTATTGCAGGGGTGCTCTCTGGAGCCTTGAACCAGGTCTCAGTTAGTGCACAGATATCAATGTTCTCCATTTTTAGGAGTGCCTCGAGAGTGTGCATTTTGAGGTTTAGACTTCTAGCATTGAGTAGCATTACCTTCAGATTTTGCATGCTTGTACCTGTTACGGTGGTGGTTTTGTCCTTTGAACTTTGCCTAAGCACTATAGGGGTGGTAAGAGCCTTAGCCAGTAACCTGAATCCCAGGGGCGACAGGTGCAGACCATCTCTGGCAAAGAAGTTTGTTTTGTTTTGTTGACTAGTACTTTGTTCTCCTTACATGCAGGACTCATTATATGAACTACTAACCTTTCTGAGCCATGCTTTCTATGCTCTTTAGTAAACATATAGCAATGGTATACAGAGACTGAAAGTAAACATGACACTTGTGGAAAGCTGCTAACCATGGAACTGGGAGGATGCATCTAAGCACAGCATAGGGAAGATAGATCTAATCAAGATACTTGTAGAATACAGCTAACCACATTATAGGGAGAATGCACTTCAACACAGTATTCTGAAGATGTAGCTATCTGTGGTACTGACAGTATGTATTTAAGCATGACACTGGGGTAATGCAGTTCACCACAGTACTGATAGCATAGAGCTAACCACGGACAGGCTGTATTTTAGTATGATACTATGGGAAATTCACCTGATCATGACACTGCTAACATAGAGCTAAGCATGGTGGTGACAGGCTATAACTACACATGATACTGAGAGGATGCACCTGAACATGGATGTGGCAGGATATACCTTATCATGGTACTGATATGACAGAGCTAACCATGGTACTGACAGGCTGCACCAAAGCACAATACTGTGTTGATGTGCCTGATCATGGTACTTATAGCACAGAGCTAAATATAGTACTGACAGGATGTTAGCTAACCATGGTACTGACAAGCTGTATCCAATCATGATGCTATGAGGATGCCCCCAGCTATAGTACTGACAAACTGTAAATAAGCATGATACTTTATGGATGCACCTGACCAAGGTATCACTAGATTTACCTAATCATGGTACTGACAAGATATATCTCACCATGGCACTAGCAGACTGTATCTATGCACACTGTGGGCATGTACCTGGCTATTTTCTGATAAGAAGTAGCTAACCATGGTACTGAAAGATGCATGTAAGCATGATACTGTGGGAATGTACCTGGCCCTGGTACTGACAGGCTGTATCTAAATATAATAGTGTGATGAGGTACCTGATCGTGGTATTGATAGGATATAACTAACCATGGTACTGACAGACTTTGTCTCCACACGTTACTGTGAGGAAGCATCTGACCATCATACTGACAGCATGAATAAAAGCATGATATTGCAGAGATGCACCTGAACATAGTGCTGCTAGGATAGAGCTAACCATGGTAATGACTGGCTGTATCGACACATGATAATGTTAGGAAACACCTGATCTTGGTACTGATAGGATGTGGCTAAGTGTGATACTGTTGGCATGCAGTTGACCATATAACAACAGGATATAGGTAACCTTTTTACTGACAGGATATAGCATGATACTGTCAGGATGCACCTGACCAGGGTACTGACAGGTGATACTGTCAGGATGCACCTGACCAGGGTACTGATACTGTCAGGATGCACCTGAACCAGGGTACTGACAAGTGATACTGTCAGGATGCACCTGACCAGGGTACTGACAGGTGATACTGTCAGGATGCACCTGACCAGGGTACTGACAGGTGATACTGTCAGGATGCACCTGACCAGGGTACTGACAGGTGATACTGTCAGGATGCACCTGACCAGGGTACAGAGAGGAAGAAGCTATCCAGCTGACAATATGTAGCTAGGCATGATACTATAAGGATGCTTCTGACTATTGTACTCAGATAAAGAACTTAACTGTAGTACTTGAATTACATAGGTAACTCTGGTTTTGGGACAATATAGCTAATCATGTTCCTGCATTGGTGGAATGCATCTAACCTCAATACTAGGAGGATACTGAAAGGCACTTAACCATGGTTCTGGGAGGATAGAGCTAAACATAAAACAGAGTGGATACAGCTAAAATAGGATTGAGGTAATGCATCTAGCCATGTTATTAAAATGGCACATGGAACTGTGGTATTGTGAAAATGCAGGTGGCAACTGCATAGAAAGAATGACGGCAACCACAGTACAAAAACAATGCAGGTAATCATGACACTGGGAAGATAGAGCAAACCAAGGAATGCAGTTCTAAATAATATTTAGAAGATACCCTGAGTCATGGTACTATGAGGTTACACTTAGTCATTGCAGTAGGAGAACACTAGAAAGACAGAGTTAGCCACAGTAGAGAGATACTGCAGATAATCATTGTACTGGTAGGATGATAGTAGGATCCATCTATCCATGAAACAGGGAGGATACAGCTAACCATGGCACTGGGTGAATGTAGCTAACTATTGTACTGCATAGATGAAGTCAAAGCTGTGACTAAACCATTATTATTTTTTGGTATTAAACGTTATATTGGTTTATGTCAGAGAACATTTAATATGCTGATAAACCTCTCTGTTATTGATTATATTCTTGAACAATCAGATACTGCTCACTACAATGGGTTTTTACTAAGAAACATTTACATCAGTGTAGCATGCACTTGGGCCTAGGTTGAATGCAAGTAGTTCCTTCCAGCATCTTCTAAATCATGAATGAGGAGTGCATAACTGATACAAATGTAATAAGTTGGAAAGACCATTAACCTTGCAAACCATGGTATGTGCCTAACTTGCCATTTTCTCATAAATTCTTTAATACTCCTGTGACAATTGTGGAGAGATGGGTGAAGGCTGCCAGCCTAGTCAAATAGAATTTGATATATAATTCTGGCATTTGTTTAAATACTATTTCTCACAAGAGACTTGGAGCATTTTGATCTTGGATATCCAACTTATCAGCACTCTACCTTTTGCTCGCATGTAAGTTTTATCACTGTGGGGTGGGGTAAGCAATATGCAACAGAGTAAAGCTGGAGTTTTTTGAGATGGTCTGCATAGGGCATCTGCTTGAGGCTGGTAATCCTCTTTGTGAGGTAAATCTGCATCTTTTCCAGTTGTTGTAGATGTCTTGTGAGGCATGTTTTCTTGAATGTAAAAGAATACTGTGAAATGTTGAACTGCAAAATATGTGACAACATTGCACTCTACTGGCCAAGTGAAGCATGTTGTGACCCTTTCATGTTAGAATTCGACTCTAGTGGGTCTGGATGAAAGTTTCATGCACATTGTTTTAAGGGTAAAGTTTATGACTAGACTTTACATGTGGATGGTGCCTTACTGCTCTGGTTTCTGTTAGAATATACATGTGAAATGTCTTCTATTGTTGTAAGTTACTGAGCAGGTATTAGATTGCTAAATAATGCAGTTTGCGGCCTGAGAACTCAGACCAAGTGTTAAGATGATGCAATATGAATAATGGGAAAACCTAAGTTTCAAAAAGGATGTAATTTGGGAGGGCCTTAGAGACAGGTTTGTTAGTAATGGTTAAATACTATTTCTCACAAGAGACTTGGAGCATATTGATCTTGGATATTCAATTTATCAGCACTCTGCCTTGTGCTCATATGTAAGTTTTAGCACTGTGATTTCTTGTTGGAATAGTTAAAGCTAGTAAAGATCATTTAGGTATTTTTCTTTGAAATCAGACCAGATCTACTGTATTATTTTAAGTTTCTGTGTGATCTCTGAACTCTTAGATATCTCTGTGGTGTAGTAGTTTTGTCTTGTGTTTTAATTATTTATTATTAAATATTTTTAAAACCTTCAGCCTGTGGCAGGTTTGTGTAGAGATAAGCTCTAGAGTACATTGCATATTTATAGAGCCTATTGTAATAGGCCACTGTAAAGTAAGCCTTGACTGTTAGTCATACTACCATTTGGATTATAATATTGCACAGTAATAACTGGACACCCTTTTAAGGGCCTTTTAGTAGCTGATATTATTAGCTGGATGGTGGCAGTAATCACTACTGTGTAGTCTGGGTAAAGGGGCACAGCTGGAAAATCTCTGTCAGCCTTTCCCAGGAGTGTCTGTGAAGTTGTATAAATACTTATCTCAAAGTGTGTGTGTGTGTGTGTGTGTGTGTGTGTGTGTGTGTGTGTGTGTGTGTGTGTGTGTGTGTGTGTGTGTGTGTGTGTTTTGTGTGAGGTACTTGGCAGGGACACAAAGCACTGGTTGGACAGAGAGGGTACTGGAGGTTCTAGCTTGCCCAGCTAGGATGAGACCTGGACCCTATAGCTGTGCCAGTGGGGAGTCTTATTGGGGACCTGGTGAGCAAAGGAGCAACCAGCCCCAAACTGACTGTAATCTCTATGTGCACTTAAGGGAAATCGTACTTTACTGTGTGTATTAGTTATCCTTTCCTCTTTACAGACAACCTCCCTGGTGATAGCGGTGAGGATTAAGGCTCCCTGATTGCTGGGCCAGAGCATGGCCATCACTTGTGGTGGCAGTGGTGGGATCTACTTCACACACTAATTGGCTTGTACTGGTGTGGGTAGAGCAAATTCCTGTAGTTTATGTACAGTGATCTCTAAAAGTGTTTTGTACTCTAAAACAGCCACGCAGTGTATACTCAGAGTTCAGATCACAATTGTTTTATTTCTTTTGTTAGCTTAGTGTTAGTCAGGGTGAGCAGGCAGCATGTCAGCAGAGGAGTATGGAAAGCTGACAAGGAGCCAGCTGGCAGAAATGTGCCAGGCTAGGGGGCTGGTGCATGGAAACCTGACTAAGGCAGACCAGATTGCAGCCTTGGTTACAGCTGCATCAGAAAACAGCAGCCTGGAGGACAATCAGCCTGACAGTGGAGATACTATATCCTCAAAGAATGGACAGCTCAACCTTTCTGCAGTGGCTTAAAAATCCAGCTGTAGCTGAAGAGACTTGAGCTGGAGGCCAGGCGTATGGAACTAGAAGCAGCTTAGAGAATGAGGAGCCTAGAAGCTGAAGAACAGGAACGGCAGAGAAAGCAGGAGAGGTAAATGCTGATTCTTCACCAGACTCATGGAGGTAATGGGGAAGGGAGTAACTGGACCCCAGAAGCACAAAAGGTCAGTAAATTTCTTCCACAGTTTAAAGAGGGGGATAATTTTGATAGCTTCATTCATATGTTTGAGCAGGTATGTAAACAGTATGACGTTGACCAAACGCTCTGGGTACTGTTCCTGACCCTCTTACTCCATGGTAAAGCTATAACTTCTTTAGCAAAAATACATGACACTGACTGTTTTGATTATACTGCTGTAAAAAGACATTTATTACAATGTTTTAAGTTAACACCTGAAATGTATAGGAAAAAGTTTGTGAGCATAGACGCAAGGCAGATGAAAATGTATGTGAATATGTTGCTGAACTGAGCACTTATTTTCATAGCTGGGTGAGTGGATGTCAGGTCACCACTTTTGAAGGGCTGGCAGACCTTTTGGTAAGGGAACAAGTCCTTAGCACTTTGCCTGAGGGCATGAGGATCTGGTTAGCTTATAGACAGTGTGCTACTTCAGAGGAGATGGGGAATAAGGAAGACCTATACCTAGCAAGCAGGACAGCCCTGCACAGGAAAGGGACCCCCAGTACTGCTCATGGGACTAAAGGAACCCATGATGGGCAGCGCAGACTGCCCCAATAGAATCTGTCAGTAGCAGGGGAAGCCACTAGTCCAGGTACACATCCAGGAGCTAGGGTTAAATGCTTTGAATGCAACCAGTGGGGCCATGTGGCATACAGGTGTCCATGGAGGCAAGGTGGGGAACCAAAGGTGAAGGAGCCAGTAAGTGGGAAAGACAAAATGCCAAAAGTGTGTGTTGTCTTGAGACAACAGTGTTATGGAACTACCATCCTGCAGATGTCCTGAGAGGAAAGGATTTGGATGAGGCAGTACTATGTACTTATGCAGTTACACGCAGTCAGGCTTGGAGACAAGCATGTACATCTGGTAGCCTGGGGGAGACCCAGACAGACTGCACACTTGCAGTCTGGACTGCTGAGGTGGTTACTTCAGGGTGGGAGCTGTTCTGTAGCAGTGAGGCTGAATATGAGCCACAGCTGCTTGTGGGTACTGATGTTCCCTTGGACAGGGTAAGTGCAAAGGTAGAGGTGAGTAGTAGTACCTAGGCTGACAGTGAGGCACCACTGTCAGAGGTTGCCAGACTTCCTATGGATGGGGAGCTGGGAAGGGTTGCAAGGAGAGACTTGAGACAGGCTCAGCTCTCAGACCCTACATTGCAAGGCCTGAGTCAGGTAGCTAGGGAGGCACCCGATTATCAAGGGAAGAAGGAATCTGTATACTGGAACAAAGGGTTACTGTACAGAGAGTGGACCCCTGAGGGAGGGCTAGAAGGTGAGAGAGTACAGCAGTTGGTACTGCCTAGAGATTACCATCTGGCGCTTCTAGCCATAGCCCATGATATTCCCTTTACAGGTCATATGGGCACAAAATGTACAAAGAGGCATATTATGCAAAAACATCTACTGGCTTGGAATTTCCAGAGACGTAACAGGGTACTGCAGGACCTGTGAGCAGTGCCAAAAGGTAGGCAAGGCAGGAGACAAGCTGAGAGCTCCTTTGATGCCCTGGCCTGTGATTGAGGAGCCATTTCAGAGGGTAGCTATGGCTATTGTGGGTCCTCTGAGTACCCCAAGTTCCACAGAGAAAAAGTATATCCTAGTCATTGTAGATTATACTCCATTGAGGCCGAGAAGGTGGCATATGCTTTGCTAGAGATTTTCAACAGGGTAGGTTTCCCAAAGTAAATACTGTCTGACAGAGGTACCAATTTTATGTCAGACCTACTAGCTTGTCTGTGGAAGTCCTGTGGGGTGAAGCACATGAAGACCACCCCCTACCACCCCAAGACTAATGGTCTTATTGAGAGGTTAAACTCTACAGTCCATGCTATGGGCATTTGCAAATCAGTTTAAGAGGGAGTGGGGCAAATATTTGCCCCATCTGTTGTTTGCTTACAGAGAAGTTCCCCAGGAATCCACAGGTGTTTCACCCTTTGAGTTGCTGTATAGGCATAGGGTGAGGTGATCTCTAGATTTAATTCGAGATGAGTGGGAAGGTGAGCATGAGTCTCACAAGGAGTCTGTTGTGGCATATGTCCTGAACCTCAGGACAAGGCTCAGAGAACTTTTGGGCCTGGCCCAGGAGAACCTGGCAGAAGCCCAACAACAGAAAAAGGTGTGGTATGACAGGAATGCTTGAGCTAGAGAGTATGCTGCAGGGAAGCAGGTGATGTTTCTTATTCCTGTCAGACACAACAAGTTGCAAGCAGCTTGGGAGGGACCCTACAAGGTGGTGAGAAAGGTAAGTGATGTTAACTACATGGTGGAAGTGCTAGGCAGACGGCAGGGGCACAAATTGTACCATGTTAACATGATGAAACCTTACCATGATATGGAGGCCCTTGTGCTGAGCATTTGCAGTAGACTTCAGGAGGAGTCTGAGAGAGATCTTGTGACTGATCTCCTCAGTGAGGCTCGGACTGATATCTTGGTGGAAGGGGTAGCAATGTCCCAGCAGCTATCCCCTAACCAGGTTTGAGAAATCCAAGCAGTGTTGCAGGAGTTTGGGAGCATGTTCACCAGGAAATCAGAGAGCACCCACCTGGTGCAGCACCAGGTGGATACAGGACCCCCAAAGGCCTATCAGGCAGGCCCCTTATAGGGTGCCTGAGAAAGTCAAACAGACTGAGGGAGGAGGTACAGGAGATTTTGGAACTAGGGGTGATTCAAAAGTCCAACAGTCCCTGGGCCTCACCAGTGGTGTTGGTGCCAAAGAAGGATGGCAGCAACATGTTCTTTGTGGATTACAGGAAATTAAATAGTCACACAGAGTCAAATGCTTACCCCATGCCTAGGACAGATGATGCCCTAGATCAGCTGAGTGGGGCTAAGTATCTTACAACCATTGATCTTATCAAGGGTTACTGGCAGGTGCCCTTGATTCCCAGTGCTAGAGAGAAGTCAGCTTTTGTGACTCCTTTTGGCTTGTATGAGTTCACAAAGATGCCCTTTGGGATGAAGAATACCCCAATGGCTTTCCAGAGACTGGTAGATCATATCTTAGCAGGAGCAGGAGGGTTTGCGTTTGCTTACATGGATGACATTGTTATCTACAGCCATTCCTGGCAAGAGCACCTTCAGCATGTCAGGGAGGTGCTGGCCAGACTACAGAGGGCAGGATTGACCATTAAGCTGAGCAAATGTAAGGTGGGTATGGCAGAGGTCTCCTACCTAGGACATAGAGTGGGGAGTGGTAAGATAAGGCCAGAACCTGCCAAAGTGGAAGCCATTCAGGCATGGCCTGCACCTGTTACCAAAAAGCACGTGAAGGCATTCTTCAGGACAGCCGGGTACTACAGAAAGTTTGTTCCCAATTATAGTACCATAGCTGCTCCCACCACAGACCTGACAAGGAAGAACTGGCCAGATAAGGTAGTGTGGACCGCAGCGTGTGAGCAGACAATTCAGAAGCTTAAGGAAGCTTTGGGAGGGCCCCCCTGTGTTAGCCAGTCCAGACTATAGCAAAGAATTTGTTGTGCAGGTGAATTCTTCAAACTATGGGATGGGGGTTGTACTTAGCCAGATTTCTTCAGAGGGAGAAGAGCACCCAGTGGTTTATCTCAGTCATAGACTCCAACCCAGGGAGGAATGCTATGCAGCAGTAGAAAAGGAATGTCTAGCCATAGTGTGGGCACTACAAAAACGTCAGTCTTATCTGTATGGAAGAAAATTCACTGTTATGACAGATCTCAACCGCCTAACATGGTTAAACAGAGCCAGTCAGCAAAATGCCAAGTTGCTAAGATGGAGTCTGGGGTTGCAAGCATATGATATGTCAGTGCAGCACCTCAGTGGGAGTAGCAATGCCAATGCAGATGGGCTCTCAAGACAGGGAATGGGGTGAGGTACACCCAGATAGACCTGACACTCTCAAGCGATGTTTCTCAAGGTGCACTTGAAAAACTTGCTTGAGTTCCCTGGGGGGAAGAGATGTGATGATTGGGGAGAGATGGGCAAAGGCTGCCAGTCTAGTCAAATAGAATTTGATATATAATTCTGGCATTTGTAAATAAATGTAAAATACAGGCATGTTTTCTTGAATGTAAAAGAATACTGTGAAATGTGGAACTGCAAAATATGTGACAACATTGCACTCTACTGGCCCAGTGAAGCATGTTGTGACCCTTTCATGTTAGAATTCGTCTCCAGTGCACCTGGATGAAAGTTTCATGCCCATTGTTTTAAGGCTAAAGTTTATGACTATAATTTACATGTGGATGGTGCTTTACTGCTCTGGTTTCTGTTAGAATATGCATGTGAAATGTCTTCTATTATTGTAAGTTTCTGAGCAGGTGTTAGATTGCTAAATAATGCAGTTTGTGGCCTGAGAACTCAGACCGGGTGTTAAGATGATGCAATATGAATACTGGGAAAACCTAAGTGCCAAAAATGATGTAATTTGGGAGGGCCTTAGAGACAGGTTTGTTAGTAATGTTTGATATTTCTCACAAGAGACTTGGAGCATTTTGATCTTGGATATCCAACTTATCAGCACTCTGCCTTGTGTTCACATGTACGTTTTAGCACTGTGATTTCTTGTAGGAATAGTTAAAGCTAGTAAAGATTAATTAGGTAATTTTCTTTGAAATCAGACCTGTCCTACTGTATTATTTTAGGTTTCTGTGTGATCTCTGAACTCTTAGATATCTCTGTGGTGTAGTAGTTCTGTCTTCTGTTTTATTTATTTATTATTAAATATTTTTAAAACCTTCTACCTGTGGTTGGTTTGTGTAGAGATAAGCTCTAGAGTACATTGCATTATAGAGGTTATTGTAATAGGCCACTCTAAAGTAAGCCTTGACTGTTACTCATACTACCATTGGATTATAATATTGCACAGTAATAATTGGACACCCTTTTAAGGGCATTTTAGTAGCTGACATTATTAGCTAGGTGGTGGCAGTAATTACTACTGTATAGTCTGGGTAAAGGGGCACAGTTGGAGAATCTGTGTCAGCCTTTCCCAGGAGTGTCTGTGAAGTTGTATAAATACTTATCTCAAAGTGTGTGTGTTGTGCCAGCTACTTGGCAGTGTCACAAAGCACTGGTTGGACAGAGAGGGTACTGGAGGTTCTAGCTTGCCCAGCTAGGCTGAGACCTGGACCATATAGCTGTGCCAATGGGGAGTCTTATTGGGGACCCTGTGAGCAAAGGAGCAACCAGCCCCAGACTGACTGTGATCTCTGTGTGCACATAAGGGAAATTGTACTTTACTCTGTGTATTAGTTATCTTTTCCTCTTCTCTGAGATGACCTCCCTGGTGTTAGTGGTGAGGATTGAGGCTCTTTGATTGCTGGGCCAGGGCATGTCCATCACAACTCCATTTGGATTTAAAACTGCCAGACAAAAAGCAAGTCTTTCACTGGTATGTACTTTTGCCTAAAACTTCCATTCTATCATGTTTATCATAGTAATTGGCTCCTATCTGTTTTCTCCACATTTATGTAAATGGTTTTTCTTCCACCCTTCTTTTTTTGCTTTCATCATTTTATGTGCCTGAACTGGTATGCCATTGTTGCTTGGATTTCAGTATATTTCAGAACTTTGCTTAACTGGTTGCTTCCCATTTCCTTGACCTTTTCTGCTGCTGGCAATCTGAAATTATTAGGCTTTAGGGTACAAACATTTTCCCCTTACCCCATGTTTGCATAATTTCACTATTAATTATATCTAGGGATGAGGGTATAGTATATTTACATTACATTTCTCGATGAGTGGCCTAGTTGATGAGTTTTAATTGAAGAATCGGAGTCAACTACAGTACTTGACTGTTATCAGTCAATTAAAATGTTTTAAATGTAAAAGCCATTAATTGTGGATTCAGATTTATACTTTATAACCTAATTCTCCCTATTTCCACACCATTTACAATCTGTGATTGCAGCTTCTCATCATTATGGTCTGGCATGCATGCTGGTAAGGTATCTTAAGTTTGCAATTCAAAGCTGGCTGATACCATGTTGGAAGATATACAATATATCAGATTATTATCCCATTAACTCTAACACACTACAGCTCAGTGATACTTTCTATTAACTTTCAAAACAAATTACAGAAATGTGAAATGTTACTGGACATTTTATTTGCAGATGACGTTTTGCTCATTTTTGACATATGTATTCCATACATGTCAGAATTTACATGCTTCCATTTTCTTTCCATTAACTAAGCAGAGATCACACGGCATTAGAGAAAAGAGAAAACTCCATTGTCAGTAAAAGTTTTTTTAGTGAATTTACTTTTCAGGCTTGATGCTTTCTTAACATATCACCATCTTCTGAAACATTCACCTTGCCATCTGTTTTATTTATTTATTTATTTATTGTTTTGGGGGGGTTGAACCTATTGTAAGCATACAGCATAAGATTTCTGATGTTCATTTTTCCTTTGTGGCATTCTGTTACCTTTTTTTGGCTGCAACAAGTCAAACAGTTAGGAATGCTATAATATTAAATAAAATTAAATGAAGCGAGTAGTTCACTATATTATGTATGCATTCGAAATAGAGCTATTCTTTATGGTCATTGCTTCTGTTAATAACAGCTTGATTGGCAATTATCCAAAGATGTCATGCCAGTCCCCAGACCTGAGCTCCTTAAGCAGGCAGGTGGCCATTTGTAGGAGTGGCACCTGGCTATAAAAAGGAGTGTACATTACACATCACTGGGATATGCTTTGCTATTTGATGTGAATGAAATCATTAGTCATTTCCATGGACTGCATCTTTGGAAGTTAAATATATACTTCATTATTATCTTCGTTCGTGATTCTAATAATAAATCAAGAAAAATTGTCAAGAATACTGTTGCAAGTGGCAGAATCCTTTGAAAGGCTTCCATCTGCAGTGCTTTTTTTGTTTAGAAGTTAATAACAATACTGCTGCCTTTAAGAAGAAATCATTTGTAACAACAGATGGAAATTTACTGCATGTTTTTAGAACACAGGATATTTGTGAGTTTAATTCTTAATTCTTCTCATTCGCCTCTCACTTTGCTTTGTAAAATCGTAGTGGAAATCTAAGCATTTAACTTCGAAAATATTTTCTAATGAAAAATAAATGTTGGGTGTATTCAATAATAAAATAAATCAGTGTTAAAGGGATTGTGCCTTTACCTGGTGCATCCTGTGGGAGTTGTTAGAAATGGAAAGAACCAGGCTTTTAATACTAGGCAAAACTTCATCTACTACTGCTCAGGACATGATTTCCCCTCTACCAGAAATTACTGGCTCCTTTTTATCACCATATTGATTCCAAAGATGTTTCCAGAATGAGAAGCAACTTTTGATCAGGTTTCTTATTTTCCAGGGATTTAAGAATGGTATCTAATGCTGAAAGTTTTCTGATTTACTAAAAACTATAAATTTCTTCTCTGGGTAATTAGTCCTCATGTATCCGGGGAAGGAAACATGTTGAAATGTTGTAACTGTTCACTCTTTTGAATCACTAGTTTTCGGTCATTACCTCCATGGATGTCTTTCTAACAGTTATGGTGGTGATATCTGGGTTGAGATATTGGTGGGGCAGATATGTAAAATGAGTGGATATCTCCTTTCCATATGCCAGCATTTTGGTATTTTGGGATCAGATATCAGTCCCCTGGAAATCTGAATGGTCTCTGATGACTATTCATTGTAAAAATTTGCTCATGAGTTTTTCTTAGTACAAAATGATACACAACTTTCTTACTCATAAAATGTCTTTAACTTAAGTGATTGCCCTAACATAAAGAGGAAAGGACAGCCGTTCTCCCTCCCAAATCAGAACTGGAAAATGAGGTGACCCTGGTAATTCAGATGGGATTTCTTCTCCTATGGGATTCTTGGGACAAAGATCACTGGAGGGTCTCACATTTGAACATCTATTCTGCATGAGTCACAACAAAATATTTATTATTAAAGAAGAGATATGCAGAGTTGTTGACGATTAATGTAACCGGCCCACTTACAAGTCCGATTCTCATTCCATCATTTCCAGAGGTAGATCTTAGATCCTAATTCAAAGCTACTAGCTGGAAAGATTTGTAAACATTTAAAACACAAATTGATCACATTTCTTCTTAAACACTCCATGGCTGACAATGAAGTTACAGGCCCTGGTTCTTAAGAGTAGTATAAAGAAACTGTCATTTAAAATCATGCCAAATGATAGTGATAAAAAGAGAGAAAGAATGATCCTTGACAGATTTGATAAAAAGGATGATGAATTCTGATACACTAAGGATTATAGGTATTGCACACCCATCCTTTGTGGTGCCACATCAGCATGAGATACTTTAACTGAGAATTTAGCTAAAGGTGGAAAGTGCGTTCAGATTGACAAAACTTCTAACAAGTGGTTATCCACATTACTGGATGTCTGAACAGAAAAATCTTACACAGCGTTTAATAGCAAACAAACTGAACCAAAAACCAAAACGCTGGTCCCCTGTGTCTGGATGTGATTATAATTCCATGGGTGACAGATTTAAAGGTGCTATTACATGTGCATTTATGGCTGGCAAGCTTGGATCAAGACAGACTTTGCCTCATAGTGTCAAAAGTCATTTGTAGATGCATGATTGGATAAGAATTACTTATTTGACTTACCTTCTCATTATGTCCTTACAAACTAACAGACAAAGGGATGACAGTGGAAATGTAGACATGATATTGAGTGTTTCATCCTGTCTTTTGCAAGAATCAAACACACAGTGGCAGTGATATAAAAAGAGAGAACAAAAAGAGTAATGAAGCCCGGAGATAGAAATGACAGTGGTCCCAGCAACAGCAATAGGTCATCAAGGCAAACCTCATAATAACAACCAATGACAAACCTGTTCATCATTATTTTATTTCTTGCCACATCTCCCTTGTACTTTCATGAAAGATTAACCCATTCTGCAAATTAGTGATTTCAAGTCACTACAGACAAATTGGTCAAAGTAGTTGTGTTAACAGGATGTAGCACTAATTATAGGACCTGACACATACACACCAAGTGAACAAATGTACTTGGTTTTGTTTCTATTTCAACATAAACTGGTCATCCAGTCCATTTAACTACAACTAAAGTCAGAGCTTTGAAAATAGACTTGTCAGTGTTCTCCTAGCTAAATAATAAAATGGAAGACAAGTGAATGTCTATTTTGCATTACCCAAGCCTGAGTAAGTTCACAAAAACAAATAAATAATGCTAACCCCACTACTTCTGAAACTGGGATGGGAACTCCTACTGCCCATGCACTTTCTTAACATTTGCCTTTCTACTTCTTCAAAACATTTCACAAAGTACTTATAGTCTTTGCCCCCCCCTCCCCCGAGGCTAACCAGTATGCTCATTTATCATTATGTAGAGAACTGTCTAAGTCAAACCATTTCCCTTCAGAGCTTTTGTCTTGTAACTCAGCAAATTTTGCTCTGCTTCCTATGTTTTAATATCTCATTAAATTGTCAAAAAATACATCAAACACCTTCTCTGTCATTCTTTTTAGTTGCTTTGCACATGTGGGCAAGCAGAGCACATTTCTTCAGTAGGAAAGTAGCTACAGCTGGTCAAAAGAATTCCTCGTCTTGAGGTCCTGATACCAAATCATGTTTCTTGATTAGTTGCACCAAATACAGCCTATCTGTACCTCTATTCAGCCTCTTTAAACTAAGGCACTTCCCTTGTTTCATTCACAAAGCCTTAAAAACAACCATTGCAAATCCTATACACAAAAGGGTGGTCCAGTCACAGATCCTGGTAACCATAGGCCTATTAGATTTATTAGCCTCCTTTGCAAAGTTATGGAATATATTATACGAGACATCATTAATCAGGACATTCAAAATCTGTTTACCCTGGTCCCTCATCAATTTGGCTTTACCAGTGAAGGCCCTTCCTTCTTAACTTTGTTAATTTACTTGAAACATCAGTGAAGCAGTTATGCAAAGAATGTGGCATGTCTGGACCAGGTGGAAGTATATGACACTATTCCCCACCCAAGCCTTATTAACAGAGTTGCAAATCTGAATATAAAACCTTATGCTGTGCAGTGAAAAGCCAATTCATTCTCTAACAGAACCCATATGGTTAGAGCTACAGGCCTACTTCTGTAAGCAAAAAAGTCACTAGTGGCATACTGACAAGCTCAGTTTTCAGCCTTCCTTTATTTGACATCTACTTGTCAAACCTTCCTATTCTGCTTATCAAAGTTTGCAAATGACTGTAAATTCAGCCTCTTTTGACTTGCAACAGCTCCAGCATGGGTTAGATTGTGTTTTTGGTACAAAGGCAGTAGTCTGACACTGAACATAACATTTTCACATTGTGCAACATAGGTAACACCTCTCCATTTAGACAGTGCCATAAAGGATATAAGCACACTTGTTGATAATTCTGTTTCTCTTGATCAGCAAAGCAGTAGTTTAAAAATGAGTTGAGTCAGACAGAAAGATTTCTGAAGACATCTCCTCAATATCAGCTGAAGTTTTAACTTCCCTTTAACTATCTCTTATTAGACATATTATGAATATGCGGCATCTTGTGGTATGCATTTCTTAAAATATATCACTTAGCTTGATAGACCACAGAGATTCCTAAATAAAAAGATGCATGGTCTCAAGACCAGAAAAAATGATAGCCCTCTTCCGTAACCATTCTTGAATATATATTCCACTGCAAAACAAATAGCTCTTCAAATACCGACGAGAAGGACCTAAATCATCACCTATTAATAAATAAGGCATGTTGTCATGCTCAATTTATATGCCAGTGTATCCACCGTATAACTGCATGAGCACCCTTTTCATCTTCAAAGTTAATCCAGATAACTGAATGGGCAGCATTAAATACACTCCCACCCCCCTGAGGTATCTTAATTTTCCCTAGGCTGGAGGAAATAGTTTATTGGCTAGACTTGCAAAGATCCATAGACTGACTACCTAGTACTTATCTATGAATCTAAATGATGAAAGATGAATCTGATCTGCTGAGTAATAACAGCAATGCCAAAACATTTCATGTCTGGCCAGGAGGAGCTTTTTTGATGTGACACTGTTGTCACAATTTCTGTTGCCGGTCTACTGATTTTCATTAGTGCACTTCGTAACAAGCATGTCGCAGTGATTGATATATCAGTGGTTTGATCAAGTAAAGCATTGCTTGGTCATTTAAAATGCCTGAGCAGTAAAGTGCAATTTATTTCTTCTCATTAATCCACCCAGTGGTAAACGTGTCGTCATTATTGATGTGGGACTGTTTTAGGCATGCAGTGTTGCCTGACAGTTCAAAAGTTAAAAAGAAAAATTCTGTAAGTGTTTAACTTTTTTTAATTATCTGTTAGCTCAGCCATCCAGCATTTGAAATCATTTTTTTTCATTTTCTTTATTTGACTCACAAATTTTTGCAAGCCTATCAATTCTGCATTTGTCTCCATGTTTATGTTGCACATTCAAACCATTCAGCTCCTGTGTCCAATGCACAAATAACAGCTAAATTACAAGCAAAGCATCTTGGCATACTGAAATTTGATCCATGGGACTGCAATGCACTCTCTTTCATAATAACAATGACTGTATGCCTAATGAGACAAAGTGTGAGAAAAAGACCCACAAGCAGGACAGAACAATGCTATAATGTATGCATTAAGTATGTACCTGCATATAACGATACATATAAAAGCAGACAGCATATGGGTCATTTTATAAAGTTACAATCCTGTGTGTTAGTTTTGCAAGTCACTGCTCTTTGTATCACATTTAGCTGTAGAATGTAGACCATCCCCTTGTAGCACTATTATGCTTCAAGATCTGCCTCACAACCTTCACCATACATGCAGATATATATTCTGGTGAAAATGCAATGCAGGCAGTATAAAACAAACCTAGCAGTGCTGATACTGAACAAGTATTTAATAAAACAAAGCATTCAGGTCAAACAAACCCTTCATCAGGGTTTGTTTGACCTGAAAGCTTTGTTTTATTAAACACTTGTTCAGTATCAGCATTGCTTGGTTTGTTTCATACTGCATCCAGTCTTGGTTTTATGAACTAAGCTTTGTTCTGCAACTGTTTGGCTTTTAGAGAGCTTGCAATGTAGATCATTTCATGACATGACTTGAAGTCTTAGGAAACATGCAATGTACATCATTTTGTGACATGACTTGAAGTCATAGGAAACATGCAATGTATATCATTTTGTGACATGACTTGAAGTCTTAGGAAACATGCAATGTACATCATTTTGTGACATGACTTGAAGTCATAGGAAACATGCAATGTACATCATTTTGTGACATGACTTGAAGTCTTAGGAAACATGCAATGTACATCATTTTGTGACATGACTCAACAGACTATAACACCTTAGGAAAGAAGACGTGCAGCCTAAGATGTGGCATATCATTACTGAACGCAATGCATTGTTTTTCAGCCATGAAATGTTGAGCATGCTGAGATTGTAATTTGCTAGACTGTATCAGCTGCTCAACTTAAAGCCCAACAAGCAGATATTAAAATAAATCAATTGTTTAACAAAGAGCATGTCACAGCACTGTTAAACTAAGATTAAAGTGCTAACAACCAGCCATACAACCTATGGCTTCTCATTCTAGTGTTGAAGTAAATGTATTGTTTTATAAGACCACATAGATCATCCTTTGACAGGCTTTAACTTACTCTACTGCCACAAAATGTGCCACATAACCTAAAGCCACACTATACTAAAATAAATTCAGTGTTCTTCAGGCACACAGTGTACATAGCATTTCATTGCATGATTAAAACTGGATTTAAAGAGCTTCAAAATAGGCCATGCCAGATTTAAAGTGAATGCAATGATTTTTTGTTACTGTATTGCATCTTATAGCACTAATAATAAACATACTAAAAACAAAAAAAAATCAACTGTGTACCATAAAGCATAAGACTGACATAAAGATAAACCCAGTGCTGTTCAACCATGCACTGCAGGGGATCTTGTGGTACAATTAAATGGAGTCTAACATACTATAAAATTAGAAGTACAACCTATGCTATCCTGTACAAAAATAGTAGCAAACAGAATGCAGTGTTTTCATCATTACAATGTATAGCATTTTATGGCACAATTAGCTTACTACAAAATTAGCCATTCAGTCTAAACTATGATGGGGTTACATTAATTCAAGTTGTTTTACTGTACAGCAAAATCAAAAAAAGTAAGGTGTCTGAAAGTATGCAATGCAGATCATTCCATAGAAATACTGAACATAATCCTGTGTGCTACAAAATCAGCCATGGAAGCTAGAACATACGTCAGATATATTCCATTGAATCCAATGATGCATCCGCTGGCTGTATTAATTCTAAAGCACTACAAAATTAGCTGTTTGGCAGTATTAATTCTAAAGCACTATAAAATCAGCTGTTTGGCTAAAGATATGCCATGATAATATCAAAATAAGTCTGGTTCAGTTTAGTGCCAAACGAAGAGCATTGTGTTACAGTATTATACTGAATCCAATGCATTGCAAATTCATGTATGTACAGTAGGGCATTATGGGTTCCTATCACGTAGTCAAACTTTTACAAGTTTGAACCTCATATGGTTGAGACCATAAGTTCGAATTTGTAAATGTTTGAGCGTTTCAATGGAAATCTCCATAAGTGGAGGTTTCCATTTTGTTCAATGTGGTGTGATCTCAGAGTTGGTATATTTAAGTAGCGGGGGGTGTGAGGGACTGCCCCTGCTTAAAACAGTTTATTTTGTTTTCCCTTACATGGATGATATTGCTATCTACAGCCATTCCTGGCAAGAGCACCTTCAGCATGTCAGGGAGGTGCTGGCCAGACTACAGAGGGCAGGTTTGACCATTAAGCTGAGCAAATGTAAGGTGGGTATGGCAGAGGTCTCCTACCTAAAACATAGAGTGGGGAGTGGTAAGATAAGGCCAGAACCTGCCAAAGTGGAAGCCATTCAGGCATGGCCTGCACCTGTTACCAAAAAGCACGTGAAGGTATTCTTTGGGACAGCTGGATACTACAGAAAGTTTGTTCCCAATTATAGTACCATAGCTGCTCCCCTCACAGACCTGACAAGGAAGAACTGGCCAGATAAGGTAGTGTGGACCGCAGCATGTCAGCAGACATTTCAGAAGCTTAAGGAAGCTTTGGGAGGGCCCCCCTGTGTTAGCCAGTCCAGACTATAGCAAAGAATTTGTTGTGCAGGTGAATTCTTCAAACTATGGGATGGGGGCTGTACTTAGCCAGATTTCTTCAGAGGGAGAAGAGCACCCAGTAGTTTATCTCAGTCGTAGGCTCCAACCCAGGGAGGAATGCTATGCAGAAGTAGAAAAGGAGTGTCTAGCCATAGTGTGGGCACTACAAAAACTTCAGTCTTATCTGTATGGAAGAAAATTCACTGTTATGACAGATCTCAACCCCCTAACATGGTTAAACAGAGCCAGTCAGCAAAAACAGTTTATTTTGTTTTCCCTTCTTTTTTTTTTCTACATACTCAAAGTTTTGTAATTTCGAGCATAATGGTTCAAAAAGCACGTGTTCGAACTTATAAAACTTTGACTGTGATATAGAAGCGGGCATTATATTGCAATATTAAAGCTATGGCTTTCTAACCTCACCAAATAGCATATCACTCTGTAGTATTAAAATTAATTCAATGTACTACAGTTTCCATCATGCATATTACAGCATCCTGTGGCTGCATTAAAAAAAATAATTTAAGATCTGCAAGGTTTTGCTTAAGCCCTGCAAAGTTATTCAGTCTGTTAAACAAAGATTTCCCTCAGTGCATTTAAATTTCAACAATGCATTGTCATTTTTTATATAATCATAAAACCAGACCAATGTGGCCCTTTTAACCTTCGTTTTACTGTTATTCAATTTATATATTATTATCAAAGTTAATTTTGATGAATGCCATGCTGTAAGTCCGGATATGACAGCTCCACAAACTAGAACATCCTGCACTGAAATCAAACTGAATCTAATGTGCTACAAATCCAGATTCAAATGGGACAGTATCTACCAGGTATGTAATACGCACACATTATGCCTGCATGGGTGTCCAGCAATGTAAATGGTCAGTACTCTGTGCTAATGCATTGTACGCCATTTAATTGCTCTGGGTAGCTGCTCAACATTCTCTCTTTGAGGGTCCACTGAAATCAGACTTCTCAGTTACAAAATAAAAATTAAAAAAAAGCATGTAGCAAAGCAGTTCTAAAGTCACAAAAATGTTCAGGCTATTACTAGGCACAGAATATGTGCGCATTTATGATGAGAATGTGTCTTGATTTCGAAGTGTTAGGAATATTTTCAAGCCATGGTGGATGGACTGATAATCTATCTGAATGTCCTGTGCCAGTCATTTGAAGTTCAAAATAGCAGAAATGAGCATGTTTGGACCATCTGAGGATCATAATCATCTGTACTGAGGAAAAGGACATCGACCTATTTGTGGGACATCATCAGAAACATTTTGCATTTGGCAGTGTCCTGCTCTTAAATGGAAAATGAGTGGTGAAAACAGATTGGTATCTGAATTTATGATGATCTATTGAATGCCAGTTCTCTGACTGCAATTCAGTGAAATACTTTCACTGAAAGACACCTTAAGTGAACATCCATGCAAGCCCCCCTGTTGCCCTCTCCATGTGAGGGTACGCCCCCATCCCTTGACTTATATATACAAATGTCAAGGTCAAATAGTAGAGAAACTTGTATGTTCCATGTTTGATGAAAGTGGCTTTTGGCAAAATTGTTTCCCACTTTTGACAAGCAGACTATGTGCAGCTGATCAACAGTCAGATTCCCTGGTGCCTGAGAAATTAAACTAAGATACCGAGACATGCTGAGCAATTTCAGTACAAGTGGCCTGTTTGTCACCATGCCGCCTGGAGAACCTTAATGGACATAAGGAACTGGAGTCCCACAGGCAATTACACTTATCTTTACAAGTCCAGTAAACACTAAAACATGGTACCTGGAATGTGTGCAACACTGTGAATGATGGAAGGGTGCCCATTAGACTGTGGTGCCTGGAATTTGTATGACACTTTGAATGATGGAACTGGAATGTGTGTGATACTATGGATGATAGACGTGTGTCCATTAGATTGTGATACCTGGAATGTGTGTGACACTATGGATGATAGAAGTGTGCTAATAAGACCATGTACCTGGAATGTGTGTGACACTGTGAATGATGGACCTGGAATGTGTGTGACACTATGGATGATAGAAGTGTGCCCATCAGATCATGGCATCTGGAATGTGTGTGTGACACTGTGAATGATGGACCTGGAATGTGTTTAACACTGTGAATGATGGAAGAGTGCCCATCTGCTAATTTCTTGCAAAGGTGATAATTAAATATGCATTTTTACTCCAGTTTTTTAGAACAACAGATATATGTACATCACAATTCCATTTAAGAAATGCCTTTACCTACTCTAGTTGCCATGACATTTGAAGAATCAAAGTGATGTCATTACATGGTTTTCAAACTTGCTATCATGTGATGTTAATATGATATAATAGCATCATGCTATACTGTGGGCTGTCTGCCAAACATCATCAATGTAATTAATATCAAATGCTGGAAATATAAAAGTATATTCAGTTAGGTGAAGCTGATAATGGTGAGTATCATGATTCAACTGTCACAACCTCAGGAAATCTATAGAAAAGTCCAGAAGGATCATGATATAACAGACATCTTTTCAACTGACATGTTGACCAGTGTGCACATATACGTGCATGATGGAATGCCAGACAGAGCCAGGATGTCATATGTCACTAGCATTTGAATAATCTGTGTCCTGACATCTAGCATATGTGCATGGCATAATGCAGTAACATTTGTGTATCCACATATTTATCACATATGCACTGATGCTACTCTTGTTTAATCAATGTTTGGCTTATTTAATATTTTAAAAGGTGATAAGAAATAAGGACATACTTATGGGGATGACATCTCCCGTGACTTAACCATTGATATCTCCCTATTAATATCAGACTTCATAAGGGAAATGAGAGTCACAAAATACAGATGGTGATAACTTTCTACACAGGGATTTTTATAGCATCCATGTAGACACTGTGTTCCCATATCCTAGTATTTCTAAATATATTACCTTGAGACCAACCTAACTTGGGAAAGAAGAACAAATTAATCCCCATTTTCACATTAAAAGGATTTTTGCAGGTAAAAAAATAGACCTCTATTGTATATTATCGTATTACAATTAGTAATAATTAATACTATAATGCTCCTGATTTATGTTCCTATCATTTAATGCTATGATTTGTATTTGTGCATGAGGACAGGAACAGATGAAGACACCAGATCAGCTGGACATAGTACATAGTAGCCATCCCACTGAAAAATACATTGTATTGGGAGGAGTACAGACATAAGGAGGACATACTGAACCAAGTAAAAGGAACATGCAGCAACAAACTAAAGTGTATAATCCATTTAAAAATGTATTCTAACTAGTGACAGAAGCACTGAAATTGGAAGTCAGGATATTTTTGCTACTTTATACTTTTTCTTGTTCATTAACTTTCCCGTGGTCATTTTTATGAGGATAATGTTACCATACAAATTGTGTATTATGTAGATTATTATTTCACATTGTACTTTCCACAGATGTAAACAACTCCAGACAAATACCTTGTATGAGGATCTACACCAGGAGATTACTCACATTTGCCCATAATTCATGTGACTTCATTCATTTTTTTAACATGTGTCATCTATAACCTGTGAATGGGACTTGTACAAATTAATGAATGGCAACTGAAGGAATGCAACCCTCCAATCCAATTTCATTCAGTCTTTATGCTCCACAATGTTTTTTTTTTCATTTATCAGATCTTCCTGCAAAATAACAATTTTCATTTTTTTATTTTTGCCTTCAGTGTGCTTCTCCTTTCCCCTTGGTTGCTCAGCCATTGAGTTAGCATGCATATATGAGCAAAGGGCTTGGGATACAAAGACCCCTTAATAGGGCGTTGCAGAGATCTTTGCCTTCCTTGTAGCAATGCTTTATACCTTCTGAATGGGAGGTTACAGAGAGCTTTGCCTCCCTTGTAGTAATGCTTTATAACTTCTGAATGGGAGGTTGCAGACATCTTTGCCTCCCTTGTAGTAATGCTTTATAACTTCTGAATGGGAGGTTGCAGACATCTTTGCCTCCCTTGTAGTAATGCTTTATAACTTGCCAGGCATGTTGTTTTGGTTCTTTCTATTTTCAAAGTATTTGAAACATCAAGTTTTTTGTTAGGGATGAGGTTATACTTTGAGAACTCACAGTAGGTCATATACTGTAAAAGTCTAATTCAACTCTGGAACTGAAAATGTGATATTAAGCATGGGTTTGTAACTTCATGATTATTATTTCCTGTTGAATTCAGAAATATTCTTACATGTATATCTTTACAATTAATATTATCATACCACCCTTCCCTGACAAAGCTCCCTTGATTTACAGAGGCCTATCAACAAGCTGAAATAAAGCAATAACAAGAGGACCTTTTATTATTAGACTGACTTTTATGAATATTTGCAGACGAGCTCAGTGTCCTCCTTCTCATGCACTGAAGGACTTTGAGCTCTCCTACTTCCAGTGAATGCCTTTATATTTCTCTTTTGGTTGGCTCTAACTTCCCCACCAGGCAGAAGGGCTTGCAGAATACTAGTAGAAAGTTAGCAGACACTAGACCAGGAAACTCACAGCAATGTGAGATCACAGCCGTCACCTTTGCTAAAGGTATCATTAATGTCTACTGTTTTTTCCACTTGTTGGAGTAGCATGAGCCATAGTGCTGTGCTTCCTAACAGTAACATTTTCAACCCTTATAGCAGTGACTCACTAACAACCACTGCTACGTTGCTGGCATCTGCCAAGGGTATTTTACACTGCACATAACTGGTAATGCCTTTATTCTTATATTCTCTTATATTTATACTTGGTAAAGAGGGTAGCCATAGGATGACTAGTTTCATACCATCCTGGTCTACCCTTGCAGTATCCAAATCTGTTTGTATACCTGGTAATAAGTTTATCAGTAATAACTATAGAAATCCATCTGCTATGTTTCCAGTCTGTCCTGCCTGTTTTCTTTTTCATTTTTTTAAAAATATCTGTCTCTCAATCTGCAATACAACCATCTTCACTTGATTTTACCCATTATATTAACTTACTATGATATAGCTCATGCTTTTTCTTGATTTTCCTTCAAACACATACTTGTTTCAGGATGCAGCATCATGTCATATTTACTTAAAGCACATTTTTGACACCATGCCGTTTTTATTTTTATGTATTATTTTACTGAATCATATAGTGCTACAGGTGTGTAGTGTGTAATTTGTCATACCGTATTACAATGCTCTATAGTAATCTAACCCTAAACTGCCTTTTATATTCATAACAATTACAAACTAGTTAAGCAATTTCTCTCCTGCATTATCACAAAACTGTTTGATCACTCCCTTCTTTTACTACAGGGTATGTCATCTCTGCTGGCTCCCGATGTAAATTTCATAGGTACATATATAATTCATGGTATGGAGCTTTTCTTAGCAAATGTTTTTAAAACAGGTTTATTAATATTTAAAATTTGCATAACATGACAAAAACAGAAATAAATCATTGGGGTATTATTAATAAGTCCAAGAAAATAATAACTAGTATTACTAATGACTTAACATTGTAGAAAAAGACATTCTCCCCATGTCTCTCTTCCCAAACTATACAACTATCCTGTATTAATAAAAAAAAAATAAAAAAATCACCTTAATATATTCTATCACTCCACCTCATAAATGGTGCAAAAATATACAATGGATTCCTAGCACTACCCTGCTATTGTACACACTATTTGTTCATATATTATCTAGACAAAATAAAAAGACAGAAAATAGTCTTTAGAAGAGTCATAGTGTTTGTGAGTTTTGATATGAGCGCAAAGACTTTTCAGATACAAACTGTTTGTTATTTCAATGTCTGACAGACCAAGTTTCCAACTTTTGGAAATAATAACACGTTTTTCCATTCTAACACATTTTGGTCCAGTACAAGAGGATGGTCCATAAAACCTATTAGCCACAAATTAGGTGAGGCTATGGTTTGCAAGTCACTCAGCTAGCTACATCAACAGCAACACTCAAAAATGGCAAATTTTGAAGGTTGTTCCATAACATATGTAAGTAGCTGCCTTAGGACTGTGACATCTTCAGTAAACATCCTTATTCAGAATTGGGCATTAATCATTAGAATGGGGAGGGGGGTATTGCCAAGGTTGAATTATCATGAACATATGGAAGGACAGAAGAAGAATGGGTCTAAATAAGTAGGAATCCCTAACAAAACTGGAACGTATTTCTTCCTTAAGATGGCTGTTCAGCATTATGTACTAGAAAAACTTGGTTTGTTTTCTGATACCAACGGCATCCCTCTGAAAATATGTTTAACAGCGAGATAACATTCACTTGCCCCAGTTGCTCTTGATTGAGGTACCCTATATGTAGTGGGTGTAGGTCGCTATCCACTTTCTCTTTTCCAGGTTTAGTTTTAAGAAAGATATCTCCAATCATAAGTAATTCAAGAAAGTTAAGGTCTTCAGCACCCTAGTGCTTTGACATTCCTGATAGGAACAGAAATGGCTAGTATTTCTGTTCATAAAATTGTCCTATTTTTGGAAACCTTGCAGTAATCAAATTTCCCAGAAAATGTTACTACTTGCCACCTGAAATGACTGGTTTGACCAAATAAAATCTAGTTCCTATGGACCTACACCACCATGAAAAGTCTGCCTAATTTATGCACCCAAATCTCCTGCAGCCAAGATCCTTCCTTCATCCTGCAGAATGAGAGAACTCTGAGAAATATAAGTTTCCTCTCCAGTAGAATCTGGGGTACAAATATCCTGTCCTATGCAGATTGCCTTAAGGCCCAATCTCTATATTCAGTTGCCTACAGGTTACTGAGAGGTGATCTATGCCAGGCATATAAGGCATCCTCAGATTCAGCTCTAATGAAGCCCTTGCACACCCACAAAACAAACAGCACCAGAAAGACTATGCCGATCCAAGGACCTGAACTTTGCCTGTAACATAAATAGTACATGGTGGAGAGACCGATATGTATCTGAAAGGATCCCAGCACTATGGAATAAGTTCCCCCTCTATGTGAAGCAGAGCTCATTCCTGACCCTGTTCAAAATAAACCTTGATCATTTGGTGGGAAATGGCAAATTCACCCCTTGTCTGGCCCCCATGTCTCTGATAGACAGAGGTCAACAGTAAATAAATCAAACCCCAACTAACATACCCCCCTCACAAAACCCTTGGCTACCTCTTTACTAGTATACCCCACCATATAGGCATACAAGAAATTCAGAGATGCAAATGGGTTGGATTGCACTGCTATGCTTGTAAAGAACTTTGTGGTTATTAGCCTAGTATATGCCTATGAACCGATATGTATAGCCACAGTTCAGAAAGAAGGGTGCAGTACTAGATCTAGCTTGCACAATCAGCATGTAGACCACAGCATATGCATAGTGCTGCAAGTTGGGAATCCCCCAATTCCCCCCCTCCCCACTTAAAGACGTGCATGAGATTTTTCTCGCTACCCACAAGATGCTCTTCCCATAACAGGTCCACGATCATTCTTTGACACTTCTTGTAAAACATCAGGCATATCACTTGTGATTGTTTCTGCCAAGAAAATGGTATGTTGGTAAAGCCACCATTTTTACTGCATTAATTTTGTGTAGTAAGGTGAGATACAGTTTCTTCCTTCTGGAAAGTATGGCTGTCATTTGCTTCAGAAGGGACCCATAGTTTTTTTTTTTGTTTTTTTTTTTTATAAATTATACAATTAATATCTCTATGGATGATAATCCCCAAATAGGTGATCTGTTTATCCACTGTAATACTATACCTTTCCAAATGCATTTTAGTGCACAGTCATTTGAAAGTCAGAGGCATTAAACTAGATTTGCTTCTGTTTACCAGTAATCCAGAGATTTTCCCCATAAACGATAACCTTTGCAACACTCCTGAAGATCCCCCTCTCTAAGTTTTACAGCCATATCACTCCACCATCAACAAACCACATGGAACGGCTGAACTTCCTATTTGCTGTTGGTATTCCTGTGCTGGAGGCATCCTGATCCAAACAACAGGCGAGAGTTTATATCGACAAAACAAACAATGAGGGTAAAAGTGGGCATTCCTGTCTCAGGTCCCTTTGTAGTGTGAAGACAGGTGACTAATCCCATTAATAGCTAAATATGATTGTGGAACATAGCATAGCACCTGGCATATTTTAATAAATCTCTTGGGTAAATCATATTGTCTTAGGACCTGCCATAGTTAAGGTTAAAGTACTAAATACTTTTTACAAGTCTAGGTATAATGCTGCCCATGGAGATTGGGCCTATTAACTTACTAGCATTGCATTCTGCCAGACTCGTACTGAGACCCGGGTCCCTCTCTTTTCCTTTAACAAACCCCTGTTGAGATAGATTCCGCAGTGCTGTTAGAAAGAATTCCAATCTGTATGATGATGTTTTTGTCAAGATCATTGTTTCAGTCTACAATTTCAATATGGGGTGATAACATACAGGATTATTGGGGTCTTTCCCTGGTTCCAACAGCAGCATTATAGCTGCCTTAAAGATGTGGTGATAACATACAGGATTATCGGGGTCTTTCCCTGGTTCCAACAGCAGCATTATAGCTGCCTTAAAGATGTGGTGATAACATACAGGATTATCGGGGTCTTTCCCTGGTTCCAACAGCAGCATTATAGCTGCCTTATGACGAGACTGTAGAAAATACCCTCTTTCATTACCTTATAGAACAGCTTATGCAAAGGACTACAAAAACACATTACTGCCTCTCATATAAAAATCCATGGCAACCCGTCCAGACCAGGGGCTTTCCTGGATGCAAAAAAATGGCCTCTTGAATCTCTGGATCTGTATGGGGGAGCTCAGCTTATCCTTAGCTAACACTTATATGGTGTGTAAATGTACTAAGCCTAAGACGTTTTCAACGGACATGGCATGTTATGTTTTTGTCTTTATAAATAGTTAACCAGAAAACCCACAGTCTGAGCAGGATCATACAGCATATTTCCCCGGTCATCCTGCATACCAGTTGTGAATGTTTTAATTCTATTGAGTCTATCCCAGACATTACAAATTGCAGCACCTTACATTTGTGTTTTAAGAACATCTGATTCAAAATATTTCCTTCCTGACATTTAGACTGTAAATTGAATATAGCTGCCTCAATGTGTCTTGTAATGCAAAATATCTCTTTTCCTTCTATCCTTCTTTCTGTTTTCCAAGTGTGATACCTGCATATTTTATGTGCTACTTGAATAATTCCTATTTACTAAAAATAGTGTTGTGCCATATGCTAAGTCCCCTCCAAAAAGTTTTTTGGCCTCTGAGTTTTTTTCTAGTGAGATCTATTCATTACCAATAGAGAGAGTACAGTCTTAATGATATGGTGAAACTACAAATCACACGTCCCTGAGTTCCATTACTGCACAACTTTGATATGAGAATGAAGTTGGGGACATACGTAAAGCCTACACAAAGAACATCAGGTGAGCACGTACAAAAAAGAAAAAAGTCCAATCTGTTGACTACAGCATTACTAGGAGCAAACAGGTGAAAATCTACTGAAGTCAGAAACAAACTCCTGTAATGCCCTTGTATAATTTGCAAGTTTAACCCTTCCCACCTATGCTCCAGTGAAATTGCCAGCTACCTCTCTTCCAACAAATCTTGATCTGCAGGTAGCTGATAAACAGTACTTAAAGCATTGTGTTTCTGTTTTGCATTCCTATCATTTCCAGACATCTTCAGCACATCTATCCAAAAGTCATACATCACATTATTTTGTATATGTCACATAATTTTCCAGACAAACTTCCTGGTTTTGCTTAAAGCAGATCACATTGAGAGATCTACTACCTAGATTCATGCCTCCAGTGTCAGAACCGTCCTGCCAAATGAAAGGGATCAACACATTCCCAACAACCCACCAGCTGCAAACAACAATCCTGTTTCCACCCATATCAGATGACAAACTGGAGGGACTGAGAATGGAACCGAGAATTAAGGAGGACATTTTCTCTGAGTCAAGTGACCAAGCACTACTCATGGGGGGCAAGTTGCAACATTTCATTTAAAACCTGTCTGAAAAACAACAGTGAGTTATTGATCACAAAACAGACTCATTTTTTAACTTATTTCAACTCCATATTTGCCTAATCGTTGCTGGAATGATTGCATTTATTATTCTTTTGTGCTCCTGCATTTTCTGGATCTCTGCTGAAACTTTTGTGCTCCTGCATTTCTGGATCTCTGCTGAAACTTTTCTGCTCCTGCATTTCTGGATCTCTGCTAAAACTGTAAGTACTGTTCAACTTCTTAAATGAGAATTAAAAAAAAAAAAAACAGAAACCAGAACACTAGAACCCCAAATTTTAAAACTTTAAATGTTAGCAACTGTTGGGTGTGTGTACATATTCCTACTGCTTATGAGAATGGTATTCCTCTGTTTCCAGTCCCAGCTACTGAAACTGAAAAAGGGGGCAGTATTTTCAGAAACTGTGCTACACAGAGACAGAGAATTTCCTTGACATAATGTTACCACATTTAATAAAATGTCTGCACTTAAACTTTCAGTAGTTGTCAAAGGTTATACTTGCTTTGCTAAAAATGGAACTGTAAAAGTTGGAAATAGCAAATGTAATGTTACAGAAAATCGTACTGTGAACCTGCAGTAAAAGGCATGGTTATCTTTAGAGACTATTATTTTATGACAAGTATCTTATACCTGGCTGCCAGCAAACTGGTCAGGGACTTGTGACATTGGTGAAGTTCTTCTAGCCATACAGCATGTTTTGCCTAAAGATAAAATTCATAATGCATGAGATGCACAAACTGTAAACAATCCAGTTAAAAAGTTGCTGTTCTTGGATTTATCATCATGATTTAGAGCAAACAGCTACAAAGGACTTTCTCACATGATGTAATTTCTGGAGGAGGTATATTACCTGCACTGACTGTCAATCTAGTTAATGTAAAATGAGTGCTATGTGTGCAGTTGTGTTACTTCTCGATCTAACATTGTATACACGTTAGTGGTTTTAAAGATGTACCATTTACTAAATGTGCTAATAAAGTTACCTATAAAATAAAGATAAAAAGATAAAAAAATTTAAAGGATTTGGTAAAATGTATGATAACATTTTTAGTCTATAAAAGATAGTTTTCTTGTGCTGTTGTCAAAATTGAATGCTGTTCATGTATTCCTGATAATGAACATATAATTCAGTCATTTGAGCATAACAGAAAAATAAAAAAAAAAAATCAGAGGTAACAGACACTAAAAAAGCTGATAATTTGCAATGGTCATGTTTAACAGATGTATTTTCATTATGTTTGTTTTTATCAACAAAACTAATATCTACAAGAAAAGTCTATTTACTGCAACATTTGTATGTTAAAGTTCCAGTAAAAGAAAAGTTTGTGTCCAGAATATAAAAATGTATGACAATGTATTTAAAAAAAATGTTTAAAAGGTATTGCTTTCACAGCATCAAAAGTGGGATTGTGGTGGAAATAATAAGAAAGTTAAGCTATGTAATATAGAATGAACTGCACATGTCAGAAAAAGAGGAAATTAGTATGGTGTTCAGTATGTATTACTAAACTTTTAACCATGTCAGCAGATTCTTTTAAGCAGTAAACAACTGTGCATGTTCAGAAATGAAGTTTGGGACAAATTTATTTGTCCTGGTCCCACTTTTAGGTAGTAAGGGTGGGGGGGTATTAGTTTTGTGAGGATAATGGTTTGAGTGTTTGGTAGGTAGGTTAGATTGCAGGTTTTGGGTTTAGTTGATAAAGGGTTAAAGAGAAGGGGAGCTTAGAGGAAGTGATGTAGAGGAGAGAGGGACTTAGAGTGGAATTAAGTGGTAGGGCTTAGAGGAAGTAGGCACATTTTGGTGTGAGTTGGTGCTGGTGTGGCAACTAACCCACATCCAGATGACCTTGTAGGTATTGCTGAGTCAGGTAGGCCTTGGATGGTGTGTGTGGGGAGAAGATCCGAGATTAAGAGCTATATATATATAATATATATATATATTTTTTTTCTCTTAGTTTATAGTGGAAGTGAGGGGAGCAATGGCCGGTATAGGGAATGAGATAGAGAGTTCATGGAAGGGGCAGGAGTTTGCTGCCTTAGAGGAGCCATGAGCTGTGGGTGTGTGATACATGGCATGGCTGGAGTGTGGTGCTTGGCTTACCTGGAAGTGTGTGTGGTTATTTAGCTACTTGGTTCCCCGGTAGTCTGGTGGTGCACAGGTGGTGCTGAGGATGGTCGTTGGTTGTCCAGTTGTGGTTCCATTTAACTTCCTTCTTGGTCACGGCTCTGATAATCCGAAGGGGGGTGGTAGGGCCATGCAATTTGGTTCGGGCCTGGTGCTTGCGGCCTAGGTGATGCCCTGGTGGTTGTGGCTATGGTGGGTTGCCTTAGAGGTTATAGCCTGAGTTGTTGGTGTGGTGGTTGGGGCTGCTCTTTTCATGCCCAGGTGGGTTCATGTGGCTGTTTGGGTCCTCACCGCAGTATTTCTGGTGTTCTGGTAGTGGTTTGCATTAAGGCAAGCTGGGAACATCCCATATAAAGACATTATTTCTGATGATAGATTAGTATTTTTCTACAAAGGGTTTAAGATTTATAATTATGCCGGATTAGAGCTGAGTAAAGGATTGTTTCATTTATTAATGAGAGGGTTAAAATTTGTTCCAACGGTTAGAGAAGATATTAGTAAAACCTTAATAGAACTGAAAATATTTGTTAGGAAATTAAATCTTAAGGTGTTAAACAGAGATAGTAATGAAGGAAATACACACAAGAAAAAGAATATGATGAGGAAAAAAAGTTGTTATAACCCCCCGTTACTACCTATCCTAAGTTCCTTTGAAAGTGTATGTTCTCAGGAAATATGCAAAAAGCTTAATGAACATAAAAGGAGAGTTTTTAATTTGACTAAGGACGAAAAGGTATTGTTAGAAGAAATAAGATGTGATGATAAAGTTAGATATATGAAGCCTGATAAGGTTGGGGGAATGGTAATAGTTAATAATGTGGACTATCATAATTACATTTTTTGTATGTTGAATGATGGATCTAAATATGAAATGGTTTCAAGGAATGAAATAAACTTGGCCCATAGGAAGATTAAATTAATACTGGAGGACTCATTATTTCAGGGGGTGATTAATGAGGAAGTATTCAACTTTCTGATGGTTGAACATCCAACCATTCCGCTTGCCTTTGGTATTCCGAAAACCCATAAAGATTTGGTAGATCCACCCTATAGACTTATTATTCCTTGTTTTAATAGTATATTGTATCCATTGGGGGGGTTTATTGATAGAGTTGTTAAAAGTGCTATAACACCAGTAAAGCATATTTTAATAGATTCCTGGGATTTTTTAAAAAGAGTGAATAATGAATTTTATAATGATGACAGTTGTTTCTCTACTGTGGACATGGTGGACCTACATACATCTATTCCCCATGATATAGGTCTGGAAATGTTCCAAGAAGTTTTGGTTATAGAAAGTAGTTTAAGTAGTAGTTTGATTAATTTTATATTGGAATTGATGGAGTTAGTGTTAAAATATAATTTTTTTACATTTGGGGGAGAATCTTTTAGACAGGTTAGGGGTGTTGCGATGGGCAACTGTTGTGCCCCGACATTTGCAAATCTTGTGATGTATAGATGGGAATCTATGTTTTTATTTAACTCACCCCTTAAGGATTGTTGATATCTATATTTAAGGTTTTTAGATGATGTGTTTATTTTATGGAAAGGTGAAGGATCCCATGAAAAGCTAATGGATTTTTTAAACCAAGTTTGTGACTATTTTAAATTTACTGGTTGCACAAATAGTGAAAGTATTAATTTCTTGGATGTAACATTATTTAAGGATTTTAATCTAAAAAGGTTTCAGTCTGGTTTGTATAGGAAGCCCACATTTTCTAACGACTACCTGGAATTCATGAGTAGCCACCCTAATTATGTTAAAAGAAATATAGTGAAGGGACAGATGGTTAGGGTCTTAAGAATGTGCTCTAATATAGAATTTGTAAAAAGAGAAACTCAACTACTATTAGAAATGTTTTTAGCTAGAGGCTATCCATATTCTTTTGTTTCACAGATTCAAGAAGAACTTGTGGAACAGTGGGACGTGAGATATAAACCCCTTTTAGGTAGGGACAAGGAAATCCCTTTTAAAAAATTAGAAGAGGTTAATCCTTTTTCACAAGCTGTGGTTTTAACATATGGTGAAACCTCAGGGGAAGTGCAGAGAATTATTAAAAATAATTGGGCAGTGTTTAAGGGGAATAAAGAGATATTAACAACCATAGGTGAAAAACCCCTATTTACATATAAGATGAATAATAATTTAAAGTATTTATTGGAAAATAATTATTCCAGTAATAATAACAAGTTGAAAGGTACCTCTAGATGTGGGGCCTGTGATTATTGTAAGTTTATTATTGATGTTCCTAAAATTACTGTGGGTCCCTATAATAGAGAGGTTAGTTTTATGAGTGGATCTTGTAATACTATGGGGGTGGTTTATCTAGCCCTTTGCTCAGAATGTGGACAATTCTATATAGGTAAAACTGAGAGGAAGTTGAGTAGAAGGATATATGAGCATTGTTATAGTATTAAGAGAAAAGATGAAAAAAATGCCTTATGTAAACATATTAAGATGTTCCCTTGCCATAGTTTTAAGTTTGGTATATTAGAAGTAGTAGGACATGATTTCAGAGGTGGTGATTGGAATAATAAATTATTGAGGGCTGAAGTCAAATGGCAACTAAGACTAAATGCTAGCGAAAGCCCTGGATTAAATGAGCAAGTCAGTATTAAACATGAATTAAAATATAGGGCATTAAAACGTTAAGTCTCAGGTTGTATATATTATATATATTATATATATATACCTGTTTGATTTTTTAAAAAAATGTTGTTTATTTCTGTCTGTTTGAATACTATTTGATAAAATGCATACTGTTTTTGAAGTTCTTTAGGATTTATATGACATTTGTATGTTTCTTTAAAAGACAGGATTGTACCTAATTGAGTTAATTTAATCTATTATATAAGGTTGAGTTTGTGGTGATGAATTTGTTCTGATGAAGTGATAATACGAAAGCGCTTGACCTGGATGTATTTTTTATTTTATTGTGGAATTGTGAATAAAACGTTTGGGCATTAGTTATTGGAGTTGGAGTGGTTGCTGGATTATTAATATATATATATATATATATATATATATATATATATATATTTATATATATTATTTTTTTTTCTCTTAGTTTATAGCGGAAGTGTGGGGAGTAATGGCCGGTATAGGGAATGAGATAGAGAGTTCATGGAAGGGGCAGGAGTTTGCTGCTTTAGAGGAGTCATGAGCTGTGGGTGTGTGATACATGGCATGGCTGGAGTGTGGTGCTTGGCTTACCTGGTAGTGTGTGTGGTTATTTAGCTACCTGGTTCCCCGGTAGTCTGGTGGTGCGCAGGTGGTGCTGAGGATGGTCGTTGGTTGTCCAGTTGTGGTTCCATTTAACTTCCTTCTTGATCACGGCTCTGAAAATCTGAAGGGGGGTGGTAGGGCCATGCAATTTGGTTCGGGCCTGGTGCTTGCGGCCTAGGTGATGCCCTGGTGGTTGTGGTTGGTGGCTATGGTGGGTTGCCTTAGAGGTTATAGCCTGAGTTGTTGGTGTGGTGGTCGGGGCTGCTCTTTTCATGCCCAGGTGGGTTCATGTGGCTGTTTGGGTCCTCACTGCAGTATTTCTGGTGTTCTGGTAGTGGTTTGCATTAAGCCAAGCTGGGAACATCCTCGCATGGCCATTGCCTTCGCACATGCATGTTGCGGGCAGCGGCCGTTAGCGCAAACTGTCAGAATGCTTTCCCTTTTACACAGGGAGAGTTCACGGGATATGCCAGCATAAAAAAAAAAATAATAATAATAATTACAAGAGCAGCATTTGGAGCAGAAGTGGCAGCTTGGAGGGATTATAGGTTCATAGGTTCATAGGTTGGTACTAGGCTATCGGCCCTAGGGCCTATACAAGTCTAGCCATAACAATTCCCTGGCTATTTCTTCCCATACTATTTACTTTCCTGGACCCCTGTCTAGCAGGCTGACTGACATGATCCCCAGGGTGAATTTCCTTTCTCCCATCCAATCATCAAGGTTCCTTTTGAAGAGGGCCAAAGAGGTGCTCTGCTTGACATGTATGGGCAGTCCATTCCAGAGTCTGGGGAGTCTTTGAGTAAGGAACCTATCCCTCCAGCATGTTTTGTTTATTGTGATGACAAGGTTTATATCCCTGGAGTGTGTGGCTCTGAGGGATTGGGATTTTTTTAAGTGTAGCATGTCCAACAGCTCTGGGTATGACATGGCCTTTTATGTTAAGCAGAGATCGCCTCAGAGTAGACGATATGTGACAGAGTATAGCTGGAGTTTTTTAAGGCGGTCAGCATAGGTCATCTGCTTTAGGCCTGTGATTCTTTTAGTGAGGTATTTCTGCGGCCTTTCCAGTTGTTGCAGATGTCTTGAGGGGTACATACCAAATGGGGCATTGTATTTTATAATGGGTCTAATGAGGGATGAGTACAGTGGGACAATGACCTCCTTTTTTCTGGAAGAATAGCCCTTAGTGATGAGGTGTGCCACATAGAAAGATTTCCTGACTGTTGTGGTGATGTGGTTATTGAAAGTGAGACCACTGTCCACCAGTGTCCCTAAGTCTCTTATCACACTTTTGGTGTTTAGTGTACTGCCACTATGTGGTAATTCACGGGTACATGTTTTTTTTCCCAAAGGGGATAACTATACATTTCTTGGCAATGAGCTTGAGCCCATGGCTCTAGCACCAAGCATCTGTTTCTGTAAGGCCCCTTTGTAGAGTATCTACATCATTTGGGGATTCAATAATGGCTTCCAGTTTGCAGTCATCTGTGAACTTTGTTAGCCAGAGTCCCTTAGTTTTGACTTGTACTTCAGAGAAGTAGATGCCAAACAAGAGAGGTCCCAGGACTGAACCCTGAGGTACTCCACTTGTCACTTGGCTGGAGCTGGGTTTGGAGTCAACTACTTCTACAGTGTAGGTTCTGTCAATAAGCCAGTTGGCAAGCCGAGTGACGTAGGGATTAATGCCCAGCTTAGTAAGTTTATATATGATTCCAGAGTGGGGGATGGTGTCAAAGGCCTTGGCGAGGTCCAGATGGGCCAGGTCCAGATTAATGATAGATTGCTTTTGCTATAGGTGCAGGGATCCTGGCATAC
Source organism: Protopterus annectens (assembly GCF_019279795.1). NCBI lineage: Eukaryota > Metazoa > Chordata > Ceratodontiformes > Protopteridae > Protopterus > Protopterus annectens. Next base: position 826,411,869 of record NC_056739.1, read on the forward strand.
CTCTCACTGTACAGATTTTGCAGAATGTCTAGATTTACCTCATAGTTTCGATGTGTTCCTCCAGAAATCTGTGTTTTTCTGGCAGGTAGCTGAGGATTGAAGTCATTAAATAATGACAAACATTTGAGTTTAAGACTCCACATCCTTTAGAAATTCATGCTAATGCAAAACCTATTATTCTATAAACTTTCCAAATTTGTAAGAGCAATATTTAAAATATGTCCCTATTGGTCCTCACAGCATTTTAGGCTGTGTCCAGAGTTCCTGCCCTCAGAGGTTGTGAGGTATGGGTCTGGGGTTCAAGACTTGCAATGGCTGATTAAACAATCAGCCATTGCAAGTCTTGAACCCCAGACCCATACTTCACAACCTCTGAGAGCAAGAACTCTGAAGTCGTTACTGCAACAGCAGGAAGGGGGTTGCTGGAATGCAACTGAAAGCTCCAAACCTTTGGGTTAAATGGCTAAATTCAAATACAGGACAGTCCAGTTCATGTATGTTTGCTGTAATGAACATAGAAGAAACCGAAGGGCGACAACATTATGTATGGATGGCCACTAACCTTGTATTATCATGTAGCAGCTGCATTCATGTTGTATGTGATAATATTTTGAGAGACAATGTTAAAAGAGATTATAAATTTTGGAAAAGGGTATTCATGAAGTTATGTCCTTTCCTTACATAAATATGCCAAAGAAGTATAACTCTAATTTAGTCTGTTTGGGAAACAGTGAATTAGTGTGGTGCCATTCAGTGGGTTCATAATAGTTCCTTAAGGCTACAGTTTAAATGGTGTAGTTTTACATTACGCTGATTATAGTGTATAGGATCCTGTGTTCGATACTTGGCAGGTCTGATTATCCCAAGGGGTTTTAATACTCACAACAGGCTGTTGCTAATTGTAGACATTTATAGTATGACAAGTCCCCCACCCCATAGGCTAAGGGATAGAGTAGGTAAGCGAATGCGGTAACAAATGTAGGGCAATGTGGCTAAGGGGGTTAGGGGTGGGATAGGGTATTTAGGGCGGGGGAGTGGTATTAATGTATGCGTTGTTTCTCTTCTTGCAGATGGCTAACTTACCAGGACTACATCAGCGGTGGCAAGCTATTGTGGTCCAGGTGGAGGAATTATTTCAGGAGGTGTCGACATCCGATGCAGTAACAGAAGATGAGCAGACACCAGGGCAGAAGAGGTGATGTTTCACATCGAGAAATCCATCCTAGAGGAAAAGGCAGTGGACAGCAAAGCGGTGGCAAGCTATTGTGGTCCAGGTGGAGGAATTATTTCAGGAGGTGTCGACGTCCGAGGCAGTAACAGAACATGAGCAGACACCAAGGCAGAAGAGGCGATGTTCCACATCGAGAAATCCAGCCCAGGGGGAAAAGGCAGTGGACAGCAAAGCAAGTGGTTGCAGTGGGGACATTGACTCCAAGCACGTCTCAAGATGGAGGTTCAGGTAATGGTTTTGCTTCATTAGTTCTGGTTGGAGAAGTGAAGATCTTGAGGGGAGTGGAGATGAAGGGGAACTCTTAGGTGGGGATTTTGGAAGAGGATGACATGCGATAGAGGGTACACAGAGGGGGGAAACAGAGGTAGCTGGAGGGGATGCAACTGGGGTTAGTGCAGGGTTAAGGGGACAGTGCAGTTATAGGCTTGGACATAGGTCCTAAATTTGGGCTTTGGCCAGGGGACTGGTTAGCCACCCAAGCCTTGGGACAAGAGGCAGGAACTGTCTTTTTGACTCCGCATATTCCAGGGTCGGTGAAAGAAAAAATTTGGAAAGGGGAATATGTTGATGTATTTGAGTTGATCGATGCAAAAGGGGTTCAGGGGTTAGTGTAGGCCAAGTCGGCTAATAGGAAGGATTTGTTGGCGGCATTAGTGGCTTTGGGGAGGAAAAGGGTAAGTAAAATTTGACCTAGGATGTGGGATAATTGGGTGGTAGACTTTATTTACTATATGGCTGTGCAGCTGGAGAAAGATGGGTCATTGGCCCTGCCACTTCTGGGTTATTTCCTTACCATTCGGGAGGCGCAACAGTTAAGGCTGAGGAATGCATGGCTTTGGTATGATCAGCACTTCCACAAATGGAAGGCTGTGGATCAGTCACTACGTTGGGAGGTGTGTCACCTGGATATATGGTTAGCCACGATGATGCATATTTATGGTGGCTTTAGCAGAAGGGTAAGCGAGGGAGATGGAGTTGGTGTGTGTTGGTCTTTCAATAGTGGCTCTTGTTCTTGGGTAGAGTGCAAATTTTCACACACTTCCTCAAGATGTGGAGGGAGTCATTCGGCCATTTTATGTGGTCACCGCAACCTTGTTGCATTGAATTCCAATGTTATGGCTCGGGAGGGTAGATTTCCCTCCGTGCAAGGGTTACAAGCCATACAGGGTAGGGGTAATTTTTGTGCTTCCAGGGAAAGTGGGTTCTTTAGAGGGAATAGGGGAAGGTGCACCTTTCCCCATTAAGGTGAAGGTCATGTGGGCCATACTCTGAGGGTTTCCTGTCCTCATGATTAAGAATGAGATATTACAGGGGTTTCATCAGGGGGTTTCTATTAAGTCTAGTGTGTGGGAAAGTGGGGGGGGTTGCAAAAACCTGCAATCAGTGCTAGGTAAAGAGGACATATTGGAGGGATTGGTGGAGAAGGAGTGGCAGGCTGGGCATTTATTGGGTCCTTTCGACAGTCCACCCTTCAGTAGTTACAAGGGGGCACCCTTGGGGTTAGTGCCGAAGAAACGAGTTGAGGAATTTAGATTGATACATCACTTGTCTCATCCGGAATGGGGTTCAGTTAATGATTTAATTGCAAAGGAGGAGGTCAGGGTGCATTATGCATCCTTGGATGATGCCGTCAAGGTAATTAAGGAATTTCTGGAGCCATGGCTAGTAAAAGTTAACATTGAGTCTGCCTTTTGCTTGCTGCCAATCAGGCCGGAGGATTGGCCATTGCTGAGGATAATGGTAGGTGACAAGTACTATTTTGACAAAGTCATGCCTATGGGTTGTTCAGTGGCATGTGCGATGTTTGAGAAGTTCAATACGGTATTACATTGGGTATGGCAGCAGAGGGTGGGAACATAGAAGGCAGTTCACAATTTAGATGATTTTCTACTAGTGGGTGAAGGACGGGCAAGGGCCCACGAAGGTCTTCAGGAGTTTACGAGTATGTGCAAGGAGTTGGGGGTACCGTTGGCCCAGCATAAGATGGAAGGTCTGGTGAGAGCATTATCATGTTTGGGATTAATGGTAGATGTGGAGTGGGGACTGTTTTGTCTGCCTGAGGATAAGATACAGATGCTTAGGACAGCTATAAGGTTGGTGCTGAACAAGGATAAGATATGGATTCAGTCAGTCGTGGAGTTGTTGAGGCTTTTGAATTTTGCTTGTCCAGTGGTACACCCAGGCCATCCCTTTTGTAGGTTGGTGGCGTTTATGTTGAAAGAGGGCTGGAGTAAACATCATTGCATTAAGATGACCAAGTTGGTGCAGGAGGATTTGTTGTTGTGGGCTTGTTTTTTGTGACATTTTAATGGGATTGCCTTCTGGCAGTCAGACTAGGTGGGGCAGGAGGAACTTCAGTTATTTACAGACGCAGCTGGGGGCATTGGTATGGGGCCCTACTTTGAAGTATGGTAGTCTGTGGCTAAATGGCTTCAAGCTTAGAAAAAAGAATGGAAGCATGATGTGGCCTTTCCAGAGTTGCTGCCTAAATGGGTAGCTTCTGTAGTTTGGAAAGATCATTTACGGGATAAGCGACTAGTTTTTCATTCTGACAATATGGCTGTGGTGAGGGTTTTACAAAAGAAGTCGGCTAAGTCAGAATTGTTATTGTTGGTATTATGTAAATTGGTTTTACAGAGTCTGTTAATAAACTTTTCATTTACAGGAGTGCATGTGCCTGGTGTAAAGAATGATATTGCTGATAGCTTGTCTCGATTTCAGTTTTGCAGGTTTTGGCTGCTGGCTCCAGGGGTGGAGGAAGTACTGGAAATCCTGCCAGAAGAGGTGTGGAACCTTGGGTCGAGGTAGCCAGGAGGTTGGTGCACCATTCTTGGGCTCTCTCTACAAGGAAGGCTTGCGGTAGGGCTCTTTGTGATTTTGATCAGTTTGTTCTACAGTTGCCAGAAGAGAATGGGGTATGGTTGGAGGAACTGTTGTTGCGTTACATAGCTCAAGCTTGGGGACTGGATAAGGTGCTGCAGACTGTCAGGATGGATTTGGCTGCTATTAGCATTGTTGCTAGGGTTTCTGGATTGCAGAATTTTACAAAGTCATAGACAGTAGGGCAGATGATGAGGTGGTGGGGGAGAGTGGTTGGGGAACGGGGGGATATGCAATGGCCACTGATGAGGGTGGTATTGAAAGTTTTGTTGAAAGGGTTAGCGTTATCACAAGATGGGTCTTTGGATTATTTTATGTGAGGCTTGTTGTATGCATGGTTATATTTTGGTGCTTTCCATGTTTCTGAGTTACTAGGTTCATTATGTTGGAAGGACATAATCATAGGTTATGGGGAGGTTACTATTGGTTTACAGAAGAGTAAGACAGATCAACTGGGTAAAGGTTCACTGGTATTGCTTAAGCCTGATAGGAATGTTGGCCTTTATCCAGTAAAGTGGGAAAAGGAATTCATGAGGAGGCGGATGCGGAGTTTAGCTGAGTTAATATTTTGCTCGGTTGTTGGGAAGGTTGTGACAAGTTGTAGATTCATACATTTGATTAGGAGGGTTTTCCGTTGCATGGGATTTCCAGCAGATAGGTTTGCAGCTCACTCCTTTCATATTGGCAGGGCTTCAGATTTAGCTAGAGAGGGCAGTTCCATTGAAGTTATTAAGAGAGTGGGATGGTTGTCTTCAAATGCATTTTTATCATATATTAGATAAAAGTTGTTGGTTTGATTAATGATTTTCTTTTCTTCTTTTCTAGGAAAGCAGATTGTCATCCTGGGGCATTTGTATAGCCACTGGGCAGGGAGACGTGCATTGGTTAGGGAGTATGGTAAAAATTTGGGTTTGTCCCATTTAGGATGGTCAGAGACTTGGCATGGTGTTAGGGGTCTTAGGTGGGATAGTCTGAGCAGATGAAATTGAGGGTGGGGTGTCCTAGAATATTAGTGATTCATTTGGGAGGCAATGATCTTGGAATTCTTGCTAAGAAGCAATTAGTAGATATTATTCTACAGGATTTGTTGAGGTTGCAGGTGTTGTACCTGGGGATGGATATTGTTTGGTCAGAGTTGGTTCCTCGTTTGTGTTGGAGGAATGCTCATAGTTATAGGGCTATTGAATGGGTCAGGATGTTTATTAATCTGAGATTGGCTAGGCAATTAAGAATTTTGGGGATGCATACTATTAAACATAGAGATTTTTTGGATGGTGATGTTGTTTGGTATCGAGCAGATGGAATGCATTTGAATGTGGTTGGGTTGGATTTGTTTAACCTTCACTTGAAGTTGTTTTAGAAGGTATGGTTGAGGCTATGGTTTAGGAGGGGGAACAGGCTGGTGGTGGAGAAGAGGGACAGGATTGTCCTCTTCTGTTCCCCCTCTAAGGAAGGTGGTCATGCATTGCATGGCGGATTAAGTGATTTGCTGGACGCTACTTGAATAAAGGAGAATGTATTGATTAATGGTTGTTTTGTAAGGAGGTGAGCAGGTATGCTGCCTATTTAAGGTGGGTGGGGTGAGTAGGTACACTGCCCTGGTGGAGGAGGTAACAGGCTGATTAGGTGCACTACCTTGAACTATGAATCGGCCAGGGTAAGTAGGTATGCTGCCCTGAGATAGTTATCAATGAAGATAATTGTTGTTATTTCTGTTGTAAATAAAGTTTATTATTCAATAATATTCAGTGTCGCCGCCTCACAGGAAGAGGTTCTCTGGTTCGATCCTTGGCTGGGGTGCCTTCTGTGTGAAGTCTGCATGTCCTCCCTGTAGTCATGTGGGTTTCCTCCAGGTGCTCTGGTTTCCTCCCACATCCCAAAGACATGCTGTAGGTGGATTGAACACACTAAATTGGCCCTAGGCATGAGTGTGTGTGTGTGTGTGTGTGTGTGTGTGTGTGTGTGTGTGTGTGTGTGTGTGTGTCTTTTGTGGAAGGTTGAGCACCGGGTTGGCAACGCAACACTGTAAAACTCCACAGCCAATCCTGAGCGGACGGTGATCCACTTTGGTGACCCCTAACCGGGAAAAGCTGAAAGAAGAAGAAGAAGATTCAATAATATTCAATAAAGGTCATCAAATGGCTTTATGTGTTTGGTGTGATTCAGTTTAAAGGGGAGAGAGGACAAATACGTATTATGGTCTGTGCATGTTTATGTATTTTGCTGAAATTGCTACATAGCTGGAACGTGTGAATGGAATAAAATGTATCAGATAGTCTGGCAAGGATGGAGAGGATTAGGAATAAGTATATTAGAGGGTTAGCCCAGGTTGGAAGGTTTGGAGACAAAGCCAGAGAGGCAAGATTACGTTGGTTTGGACATGTGCTGAGGAGGGACGCAGAGTATATTGGGAAAATGATGCTAAGGATGAAGCTGCCAGGTAACAGGAAAAGAGGAAGGCCTAAGATAAGGTTTATGGATGTGGTGAGAGAGGACATGCAGATGGTTGGTGTGACAGAGCAAGATGCAGAGGACAGGAAGAAATGGAAACAGTTGATCTGCTGTGGCGACCCCTAATGGGAGCAGCCGAAAGAAGAAGAAGAAGATAGTCTGCTTAAGACTGCATTCCTTCTAGTTTCTCATGAGAACATTTCACCATTGTAACTTTACTAATGCTGAGTTGGGAGAAGGATGTTTTAACTAACCTATGTTTAGGACATTGACGTATTTTATTTTAGATATTTATTTTTGTTCTAATGCATAACTACATTTACAGATCTTGGTAGTAAACAACTTTTTATTGCATGCTGGCAGTGGACTGATAGATAACACGTGTTATTTTCACTTATATTTTCTTATAAAAATACCTGGACATGTTTGTTCTTGAAGACATTACTGACTTTGGTTCTGTCTCCCACACATGCATGATTTCTAATAAATGTTAAAACTCTATCAAGACTGTTTATTTATTAAATTAATATTTTATTTCCTTAACACTATCCAGTATGGGGTCTAGGGCCACATAAAATGTTCTGCTATGGTAAGGCATAGAGAAGCTGCCTCCATTTGCAATAATGCACCCTGAACATTATGAAGGTAAATACAATTCTCCTGTTTATGCATGTATAAATTACCAAAGATAAAGTCAGGATAAAGGGTAAGTATCTTAACTATCACATATCTGCCGGCAATGTCTGACTTCACAATTTCTTGCAACCGGTTAATCCTATCTACTACTAATATTGCAACTTCGCTTGCACCACTGCCAAAAACCCATTCACTGCAATATTTAATAAAGATCCCACTCCTTTTTCTCTTTATTTTTGTCTCTTGCAAAAATATCAATTGAGCCTTCTCCTGTTTAAAAACTAAATCAAGCTTTGGATCACACTCCCATATGGCAAACCTGCCCTTTCAGAATGTAGGACTGTACAGGCATGTCTGCTGGAACAAATTTCAAGACATACCACAGGACAACTGTTATGGAGATGTCTAATAATTACGTACACTAAATACATAGAATATCTTGCCTGAAATACAATAAAAAGGCAGCTACTGCAAACAGCACTGGAAAGCAAGTGAAATATGCTCCCTAGTGAATATTTGCTCTCAGAATGTTTAACAGATATTTATTAACTAGACTGTATTTCATTTAGTTAATCCTTTCTTGAGAATAACAAACTAGCTATATTGCATGGCTCCTTCAAAAGATCTCAAAAGACTAATTTGTTAGCCTGTCACTTATTGCATTACATTAATACTCATCAGCAAGAGTCCTTTGTGAAGGTATATAGGCACTTCACATAAAGTCAGAAGTCTGAAGCAAATCTTAGCATTTTTAATTAGTGTTTTTTCTATTTAATATAGAACACAATTAATTGTATTAATCTTAAAAAACATATTATGTAATTATTAAAGTTATGCTGGAGGTGCAGAATCAAGTGGCAAGGAAAAACTCACAAAATGCTTGAACTCTGCTTTGATTTATTGTAATATTTACAATAAGAAATGGACAGAGTAGTGTATGTCCTATTAAAAATGAACTGTTCAGTCACAATTTGTACCCACCAACACATTCCTGTAAAATGTTATCATCATTTAAATGCATTCCCTAGTCATCAACATTTATTATCAACAGAAATCCATGCAGTCTTGTAAAATACGTGTGTGTGTGTGTGTGTGTGTGTGTGTGTGTGTGTGTGTGTGTGTGTGTGTGTGTGTGTGTGTGTGTGTGTGCGTGCAGCTCTCTCTTTCTCTCTACACATATATATATATATATATATATATATATATATATATATATATTAGACACAGACACACACACACACACACATATATTATATATATATATATATATTTATATATATATATATATATATATATATATATATATATATATAAATATATATACGTATCACCTTTAACTCCTTCCCTCTGCACAGCAAATGACATATTACTTTTCCTAAGTTCTTTTCTTTCTAGCATTGTTTTCATGTAACATTTGCTGTATCAAACGCAATTCACATCAACAAACCATAAAAGAAAATTGAGATTTTACATCTTTTTCATGTGTGTGCTTATGTATACATGTGTGTGAGGGTCATGTTTTTGGTCAACTGTTGCTTTGATTGACAGCCAGGATTGCAGGGTTGTTCACTTGAACATTCATTTTATGGAATGGATGCTTTGTCAGATGTTTGTACTGTCATGCCAGGTAAGTGGAATGTATACTGGCTGTGTGTGTGTGTGTGTGTGTGTGTGTGTGTGTGTGTGTGTGTGTGTGTGTGTGTGTGTGTGTGTGTGTGTGTGTGTGTGTGTGAATGTGCGTGCACACACATGCAAATGTGTATGGGTTAAGGTTTGAGTATGTGTTAGGTAAGGAGACAGATTGTGTGTGTTCAATTGTGTGTCTTTAGGGTTAGTTTAGGGTATACATTTTGTGTGTGTGTGTGTGTGTGTGTGTGTGTGTGTGTGTGTGTGTGTGTGTGTGTGTGTGTGTGTGTGTGTGTGTTTGTGTGTGTGTGTGTGATTGTGTGTGTGTGTGAAGTGAGTATCCAAGCTATCTTGCATAATGATAGTGTTAATGGAAGGATTTTTTTAAGTTAAGATGAAAGATACAGTCAGGCCGATCCGGTGACACAGAGGCATAAAGCCCTAACTATGGTGCAGCCAAACCAGGTTTGATTAAAGGCTCAGGTAACTGGCAGAGTGGCAGGGAAGTGATAGACAAGCACAACCAAGGTAGGAGGGGGTTCACTGATAATATCCCTAAGGTTACACATGGTCCAAAGAGAGCAGTTGCCCACCAGCAGGAAAAGGTAGTGGATAGGTCGTTCAAAAAAAAAAATCTCTGCGAGAGAAGCACAGATGTGCATGTGTGTGTGTATAATGATAAAAACACAATGAATATATAGTATGGGTCTATGTCACATGACTTGCAGCCAAACAGTCATATGACCATTACATTCAAAAGTTATAAAAACTTATAAAATATACATTTCATTTCAGTTTGCTTTGTTGTAAAAATTTTAGTACAGGTTTCAATGTTACAACATCATTAATTCCTGGAATTTTATCTGCCTGTAATCTAGTTATCCATTCATACTCCTTTAACTCTAACTTGTTATTCATGTCTCCACCTCTCTCTGTTTTATCAACTACATGTATAACTCGAAACACAAATTTGTGTTCTGCCCCATGCTCTGCTATGTGCTTATATAGGGAATTTGTTCTAACTGCCCTGTTAATCTCAGATTTATGTTCAATTATTCGGTTTTTCAGTTTTCTAATAGTTTTACCTATATAGAATGATGGACACCTGGAGCACGTGGCCATATATACTACTGCAGTAGTGTGACAAGTAGCTTTAATATTAAAATAATAAAGTCTCTTAGTTAAAGGATGTTTAAACCAATGGCTAGTTCCTTCATAAATATCTCCACAACATGTACAGTTAAACGTCGATATGAATACATCCAAACCAGAGACTTATGCTGTAGCTAGCAGGGAGAAGGGCCTGCAGCAACGTGGAAAGTTACAGCAAACAACACTTAAACGCTTTCAATTAGTACAAGCAGAGATGGTACCAGAACGAATTTTTCCAAGGAACAGAACAACTTCCACGAGCATATTAACACCTACCAAAAGGAAAAACAGCAGCCCTTTAGGACACAGCAAGCATGTCCGACAATAAGACAAGGTACTTTGAATTTATCTAGTTTTACATTAACAGAAGCACATTACTCGCTGCTGCAAAAAGGTTTGAACTTTATACCAACGACGGCAGATGATGTGGTTAATGTAGTAACGGACCTTAAACTGTTCATTAGAACAGTAACCTTAAAAATGTTATTTGGTAATAAAAATGTCGCTGAATCTGTATGTAAGCGAAGAAGTACGTTTGTACCAAGTAGTGTACCTGTGCTATTAGCATTTCAAAATTTATGTGAGCAAGAAATTAGAGAGGTATATAGTAGTAATTTTAAGCAAAAAGGTACAGTAATTAATAGGCGTTTCAATTTGACTAAAGAAGAACATGAAGCTATGCAAACATTGATTAGACATAGTGATCTTATAATTAAGCCAGCGGACAAGGGTAATGTGACTGTTGTAATGAATAAAGAAAAATATCTACATTCGATGGGCAATCTATTAAATGATGTAACAGCTTTCAGAACCATCAATCAAGATGATGTTAAAAAATGTATTAGTACCATTAACATGGCTATTTATGATTTACAACTACAGGAAGATATAGACATAGACTTATTTCACTTTCTAACAGTACCATGCCCTATTATACCTATTCTATATGGAGTTCCGAAAATACATAAATCCATAATGGATCCACCAATGAGACCTATAGTCTCAGGTGCAGGTTGGGTCACCGAACCTATATCCATTTACCTTCAGCAACAACTTTATCCATATATGAAAATTTGTAGCACAGTGTTAAAGGATACAACTGATTTTTTGATGAAGCTAAGGCGATGGCAACAAATAGCTGAAATAGATAAAACAATTAATGAAGACATAATATTAGTAACACTAGATATTACTTCTCTTTTTACAGTAATACCTAACGATTTTGGCATTAACTCTATGCGGGAATTTTTAATAGAGCAAACGCCATATACAGCACGTAAGATAGAAACGATTTGTGCATTGTTAGAGTTAGTGTTAACTAATAATATATTTACATTCAACCAACAACTGTATTTACAAATATCGGGTGTGGCTATGGGTACTTCCCTTGCGAATACCTACGCCAACCTGGTATTATATGTATGGGAACAAAAGTTTATACTGAATAAGGATAATAACTTTATAACTAACATAATATTTTATCAAAGATTTGTCGACGATTGTTTTTTATTATGGAAAGGTACTGAAAAACAACTGAATTCTTTTTTGGAATATTTGAATGAAAGTACAAATTTTTTAAATTTTAAGATGCAGTTTGCTAGAGATAAAATAGTGTTTCTGGATGTGATGTTAGAAAAAACCTTGAATTCTTTTGAAACAAGTATACACCACAAAGAAGTACACTCAGGACGATATCTGAATTCTGCTAGTATGCATGCCCCCCATATATTTAGGAGCATAATAGGATCGCAACTGAGTAGAGTTAGTAAGTTAAACACTAATGAAACAATGTTTAAAATGCAACTCGAAACTACCATACAAGAATTGCTTTCTAGTGGTTATAGTAATAGATTGGTTTTGGAATATAAAGAAAAGACCATAGCCCAGAGACCTGCTACATTAAAACCTATATATACAGGAGGTATTACAAGTAATGAAGTGAGAGAATGTGGTAATAAGGTGAGATTCGTCACTTCTTTTAATTCTAATACGTATTTAATGCAAAGAATAATAGAGAAGAACTGGCTTGTACTTATGGCATGTGACGAAGTAAGAAAAATATTAGATGTGAAACCATATTTCTGCTTCAGAAATATGAGAACAATTAAACAACGGTTATGCTATAAGGAATTCAACAGATTTATACCTAATAATAAAACTAAACTAGGGACGTTTAAATGTTACAACTGTACATGTTGTGGAGATATTTATGAAGGAACTAGCCATTGGTTTAAACATCCTTTAACTAAGAGACTTTATTATTTTAATATTAAAGCTACTTGTCACACTACTGCAGTAGTATATATGGCCACGTGCTCCAGGTGTCCATCATTCTATATAGGTAAAACTATTAGAAAACTGAAAAACCGAATAATTGAACATAAATCTGAGATTAACAGGGCAGTTAGAACAAATTCCCTATATAAGCACATAGCAGAGCATGGGGCAGAACACAAATTTGTGTTTCGAGTTATACATGTAGTTGATAAAACAGAGAGAGGTGGAGACATGAATAACAAGTTAGAGTTAAAGGAGTATGAATGGATAACTAGATTACAGGCAGATAAAATTCCAGGAATTAATGATGTTGTAACATTGAAACCTGTACTAAAATTTTTACAACAAAGCAAACTGAAATGAAATGTATATTTTATAAGTTTTTATAACTTTTGAATGTAATGGTCATATGACTGTTTGGCTGCAAGTCATGTGACATAGACCCATACTATATATTCATTGTGTTTTTAACATTGAAATGTATGCACTGAAGAAGGGTTTTTGACCTGAAAGCTTTGCCGTGTTTTATAAACAGTTTATCTTCCAGCGTTTGTGTGATTTTGACCGTTATTTCTTACTTTGCAAGTGTGTGTATAATGAACCCCAAGTGAATTCTTATTTTCTCTTTGGTGGGCCACTGTAAACAGATGTGCAAAGGAGCAACAGTCCATTTGTATGACTGCACTATGTACAAATTAAGGAATGAGAACTATGCAGATTTCTTTAGAGTTGCTACATAGGTAAGTGAAGAGAATTCAGGATATGTTTGCGATAGATTAGATTATTATACATGATTTGTTAGTTTGTGCTGAGGTCCATTTCTATGCATCGAAATTTGCGAGATCACAGGATAGCAGGGCTAGAGAATAATCCCTTCCTCCACTGTTGTCCTGTCTCACAGCTGATATATGCATGCATATGTGCATTTATAGCAGGGGTTATGCATACCCTAATGTGGGGGGATGCAAGAAGGTTGCATCCCTCCAACAAAAATGTAGGTGTTGATGTTTTTTGTGTGTATGTATATGCATGTGTGTGTGTTTTGATGAAAAACTCTGTTACACAGAAACCCAAATCCCCTGTGTAAGTTCAACTACAAAGTGCCAAGTAACCAAAATGCTGAGCACGAATGCCTAAAATGTCAAAAGTGAGAAATCCCTAATTGTAAGTGTTTTTTCCCCACAGGGCAAGCCCCTCATCCTGCAAGCTTGTGTATATCAATTTCATGCGTGCACAACTATGGAACAAGAGGAAGAGATCTCTGGAACTGAAGTCCTATGGAAAACAGAAACGGATACTATGTTCCTTGGCATCTTGAGATTTGAGCACTTGACATTCTAGCAATACGTTCTCAGTCACCTGTAGAAATACCCAATAACTCAAAATGTACAAACTACCATGGATATGATACATTCCTAGAATAACAATGAAAATGAAAAAGTAGTAGTTATTTGGTACATCTGATGCCTGAATAAGGACAAAATGTTTGCTCTTGCTAGATTTTGGTGTGTGTGTGTGTGTGTGTGTGTGTGTGTGTGTGTGTGTGTGTGTGTGTGTGTGTGTGTGTGTGTGTGTGTGTGTGTGTGTGTATCTGTATAGCTATAATTTCAGAGAGAGAAAAAATATTGATATAGGTAAAGATGTATTTTGTGATAAGGCAATACACTATAGGCCACATGACATAGTTTTACTGCAGTTTATTTACAGTAACAATACATACAAATTCATTATTTAGAGTGATAAAATATAATAAGGTTCAATAATTTACATCTTAAATTCCGTCAGTTGCAGTTCAGCAAACAACTCACATTTCATGAAGTGCAGAATTCCAGCCTGCAAGGATTTTGCCCAGAGGCAGTCCAGTATATTTCAGTCACTTCAGTCAAACAACAAGTCTGAGTTCACCTTTAGTGCATGCATTATTTTTCCCTCAGGCTTCTTCATCAGGTTTCCACAGGTTCTATCCGTGGTTGTTACCTGTAGTCTATACTCTAAGCATCAGGATCTCTGAACAAGAAGCTCATGTGTTGACACTCTGAGATTTTATTATTATTTCTTATTTATATTGTCTTTATTATAAGCTTCACATTAGTAGTTGATCTAGTGCAGGTACCATATTTTCCCTAGTATAAATGTCTCTATTAGACTCTTTACCATATTACATAGCGGTATCAGCAATATAACAGACATTTCCAGTGCACTACACAGCAAGCTTGCTGCATTACTCTGCATTAAACAGCCACTATACCAGACTATATACAAGCCAACTGCTGAGTACGGGGAAATGATCTTCACTAAGACAAGACAAGCGATGTGCTTGATGACAGTATTCTTAATTACCCACGCAGTGCATTTGGTTTCTTTTCCTCCCTAGTTAGTTGGTAGGATGATTTCCCAAGTTTTTTCTGTAATGCACATGCATCCTGTTTGCTTTGTTGTTGTTTTCATTATTTAGTTTAAGGCATTAAGGCTCCTTCAGCCTTCCTCAAGCACATTTCCTGGTTTCTCAGTGAGTGTCCCTGAGCAGCAAAAAGTACTGAGTGAGGTGTACAGTATAATCTCTTTCACAGTCATAGTACAAGACAGCAGCCATGCACTCACTGCAGGCATATCACTGCTGGAAAAAAGACTAGGAATAACGTTTACCTTTAGTTCATTGGTTCATAGGTTCATAGGTAGGTACTAGGTTATCGGCTCTAGGGCCTATACAAGACTAGCCAAAATGATTCCCTGGCTATTGCTTCTCACAAATGTTTACTTTCCTGGACCCCTGTCTAGCATGACTACTGATGTGATCCCTGGAGTGAATTTCTTATCTCTTATCAAATCGTCAAGATTCCTGTTGAAGAGGGCCACTGAGACGCTCTGCCTGACATGTATGGGCAGCCTATTCCAGTGCATGGGGAGTCTCTGGGTCAGGAACCTATCCCTCCAGCATGTTCTATTCATCATGATGACAAGGTTAAGATCCCTGGAGTGTGTGGCTTGGATCGATTGGGATTTCTTTAAGTGTAGCATGTCCAACAACTCTGGGTTTGACATGGCCTTGTATGTTAAGCAGAGATCGCCTCAGAGTAGGTGATATGCGACAGAGTATAGCTGGAGTTTCTTTAGATGGTCAGCATAAGGCATCTGCTTTTGGCCAGTGATTATTTTTGTGAGGTATTTCTGTGGCCTTTCTAGTTGTTGCAGATGTCTTGTGAGGTACATACCAAATGGGGCATTGTATTCTATAATGCGTCTAATGAGGGATGAGTACAGAGGGACAATGACCTCCTTTTTCTGGATGAAAAGTCCTTAGTGATGAGGTGTGCCATGTAGAAGGATTTTCTAACTGTTGTGGCCATGTGGTTATCAAAGGTGAGACCACTGTCCACTTGTGTCCCTAGGTCTCTTATCACACTTTTGGTGTTTAGTGTAGTGCCACCTATGTGGTAGTTCACAGGTACGTGTTTTTTCCCAAAGGGGACAACTATACATTTTTTGGAATTTAGCTTGAGCCCATGGCTCTGGCACCAGGCATCTGTTTTGGTAAGGCCCTTTTGTAGTATATCCATCTTATTTGGGATTCAGTAATGGCTCCCAGCTTCCAGTCATCTGTGAACTTTGTAAGCCAGAGTCCCTTAGTGTTGGCCTGTACTTCAGAGAAGTAGATGCCAAACAAGAGTGGTCCCAGGACAGAACCCTGCAGTACACCATTTGTCACTTGTCTGTAGCTGGATTTGGAGTCAGCTACTTTTACAGTGTGTGTTCTGTCAGTAAGCCAGTTTGCAACCCATTGAGTGACGTAGGGATTAATGCCCAGCTTAGTAAGTTTATCTATGATTCCAGAGTGGGGGATAGTGTCAAAAGCCTTGGTGAGGTCCAAACAGATTGTGACCACATGCAGAAATGATCCTACTATTCATGTACCTACTATTACGTTCTTTCAGAACTTTACTTAGTCAAGATATAATGTTTTACAAAACTGGAATGATGCAATCACACCTTTGTTACACAGCTGGTATCCCTGTGTTCTTGCACCTCTCTGTATATTTGTATATTTTGTAAAAAAGAAAAAAATGTATAGAAATATGTGTGTGTGTGAGTGTGTGTGTGTGTGTGTGTGTGTGTGTGTGTGTGTGTGTGTGTGTGTGTGTGTGTGTGTGTGTGTGCGTGTGTGCGTGTGTGTGTGTGTGTGTGTGTGTATGTGTGTGTGTGTCTGTGTGGGTGTGTGTATTAGGGTTTCACAGACTACAAAAATGCTTGCCACAAATAGGCAGGTTTGCTGTGTGGGAATGGTACTGATTTCTGGCATTATGAAACAGAAGTAAAGCATTGTCTTCTGTTTCACACTTAGTAGTATGTTGTATGCCAATACTTAATCAGCTGCTCTCTGCCCAAGTTAAAGGCAATACTGAATCATTTTCTGTAACCAAAATAAATAGTGTAAGAAACATACCTCTGCAGAAAACTTGTACTGCTGTAAATCATATTTACAGGATTTAAATCAGTAATGCTATTATTTGAGCAAAGTGTGATACCTTAGTGTGCCACTGGCCAACGTTTACTATCAAAAGCAGGGCAAAATATAATCAGTTGGCAAGAGTTAACACATTTTTAAGTGTTGTTCAATTCCAGGGTTGTAATACCTCTTTCAAAAGCTGACTTCAACCACAAAGAAACTGTTTTATGCTTTTAGAAGCAGTGGGTGTTACTTTGCTTTGACTTTGTATTTGTCTCAGCTCATCTTCACAAAACAGAGAGCAAACACCATCCTGCAAGATCCCAGACCTTGGATCATACCCCTTTATAATAAATATTTTTGGAAAAGGTGCCAGAGTATAGTTTAAGATTACAGACAGTACTTTCACAAGTCTTTCCATTTTTTTCCATCCTCTGAAAAAGTAAATTTTTAATGAATGAAATTGACATTGTTGCATTTTTAATAATAGATGCAATTAAACCTGGCAGCTGATTAAAAATGAATAAGCTTTAATAACTGTTACATCCAGACTTCAGAAATAAGCGTTTTCCTACTAATTCCATTTTGTATGCAACATGAAAATGTCACTAATTGACTGGTAGTTTGTGAATGGGAAGTAGCTAGTGCTGGGGTTCTGTTGCTGTCACAGCACAACTATTGTTTTTTTATGGCTTTATATTTAAATTCCATTAAAAAGAAGTAGAATTTTTGTCTCTTACTATACTTTTAATCCCAAATGACACTATTGTTTGTTTTGGATAAGAGAATAATGTGCAGAGAAAAGGGGCACTGCACGTACAATTCAACAAATTGCACAATCTTGTATCACATTTTTAAAAACAAATCACACATTTCTAAACTGCAGGAAAATGTGTTGGTGTTCATTATTTTGTAGTTATACCTTTTTTAATTTAATAAATGTGCAATACTTGAACTAAGGAAAGTAGGATTAGAATTTGAAAGAGAATTGTGTAAGGATAGCTGTTTAATGGACCAGTGTGTGAAACGTATAACATATTCAAAAATTTAAGCTTCATAGGGGATTCAAGTTATCTCAAAGTTTATTGTATTAAGTAACACAGTGCAAAAGGTTGAAGCTCCCTTCACAAGGGTATGGAGCTCATTGCTTGTGGTCTGAAACTGGGAAAAATGTCAACCATGTTATGTACCTCTCAATATCAAAAAGGGGCAAAACACATTTTGTGATATCCACACTGCAGTTTTATAACTGATAAATTTAGACAGAATGCATAGTGCTTATCCAAAACATATTTGACATTTATTTATTTATTTCAGTTTGTTAACCGGGAAAGTCCATTGGGCCAAGGTAGCCTATTTTCAGTGGAGGCCCGAGGAGAAAAGCTCCAGACAGAAAGACAATATACAATATACAATGTATTAGTACAGCATATGAGAACAACAGTTTAACATTCAATATACAGCAAGGCAAGATATTACATATCCTGAAATATATGAGCTGAGTCAATCACTTATAAGATATTAGCAAAAACAATAGATTTATGTTCATTTAATACACTACATGCATTTAGGCAAAGGAATTTTAGAGAGATGAATTGAAGCAGTGGCAGAGATTAGAGTAGAATAGAATAGGGATAGGTATCAGGAATCAGGTAGGATGGGTACAGGAGCACTCCCAGAGGGAGTAGAGGTGAGAGTGGAGTAGGGTTTTAAAGGATGGTAGGTTAGGGGTAGTTCTAATGTAAGGGGGAATAGAGTTCCATAATCTGACAAGGGAGAATGATAGTAGAAGTTGCCCTGGTACGTGTAAAGGCTTGTAAAGTTCTAAGAGGTTCTGATTTATGGATCTAAGTGTTCTATGTTACTGGTGATGTTTTAGGGAAAGAGAGTGATGGACAGTTAGAAGGTTTGAAAATTACAAGGAAGACACCAATCCAAACTACTAACAAGTTGACAGAAAACACCAGGAAGGACCCTGTTGACCAGAGATGGTAGAGTCAAATATACAGACCAGATACACAAATTTGACCTAGGTTTCGTCTTTATTATACAGACTTCTTCAGAATATGAACACATTTAACCACTCCATTGATGTTATATACACTAATACACTACAACAAATACATCCCACCCCTTCAATTACCCTATCAGACAAAGCTCAATCTAACAAGCATATCCTAAATCTAACTTCATTAACCCTTCAAAGTAAAAAACTATACTTTCAATCCATCTCCACAATATTGTGTTACATATCAAAATGTGTTAGAGGTTTGAAAATTAGCTTGTGTGCTGTAGTTTCATGGAATGAAATGTAGGTAGCTTGGGAGTTCCAACCAATATAGAGCATGTAGGGAGTTGCAATGGTGAGTAGAGGATTTGGATCCTGTGGCAAACTTTGACATTTTGTTATAACATGAGGAAAGTTTAGATTTTAGGGATGATTGGAGGTTAGGGAGTAGCGGAGCTCCATACAAAAGGGAGGGTAGGAGGTAGGTGGTAGATAGGAGTTGTCTAGAAGACAGAGAAAGGTAGCGTCTGTGTCGATAAAGCATACCAAATTTTTGATGAGTCTTTTTAATATTGGTTTGTAGGTGGATATCAAATTTTAGCTGTTCATCAATAAGAATGCCCAGAAGTTTTATATGGGGAACTATTTCAATAGTTGTTTTGTTTAGGCTAAGTATTGAGAAGGATGCTTTGTCAGCAGCAGTATGTCTAGAAGGGGTAAAGATCATTATTTTAGATTTGGAGACATTTAGAGCTAGGTGATTGTCAAGCATCCAGGACTCAGTGGAGGAGAAGTCTTCTTGCATAAGGTTTATTAGTAAAGGAAGAGTTTTGGCTGAGCAGATGATAGTGGAGTCATCTGCGTATTGCACCAGTTTAGCATTGGGGATCTTTTGGTGGAAATCATTGATGAAAATGTTAAACAGTAAAGGACCCAAAATAGAGCCTTGGGGTACACCTTTTGGGGTGTGAAGGAAAGAGAAAGTGCAGTAGTTCCATTTTACAGCTTGTTCCCTGGCTGAGAGATAGCTGGAGAACCATTTGATACATGAAGAGGAGACATTAAGATGGGAGAGTTTAGAAAGTAGAAGCACATGAGAGACAGTGTCGAAAGCTTTAGATAAGTTAAGGAGGAGCGTAGAAACTATGTTCCCAGAGTCACGAGCAGAGTTAATGATTTCGAGGAAGGAAAGAAGGGCAGTGGTGGTGCTATGTCCTGGTCTAAACCCGTGTTGGGTAGGAGTTAGGAGTTGGTTGTCCAATAGGTAGGGTAATAGTTGGAGGTGAATACATTTTTCGAGTATCTTAGAGATAGGGGATAGGATAGCAATAGGGTGAAAGTTGGAGATTGAACAGTTTGTACCTCCTTTATGGAGGGGGATGATGAAGGCTTTTTTCCAGAGGTATGGTACATAGGACTCCTGAATGGAGCGATTGATTAGGATGCCGATTGGAAGGGCTATGCCATCAGCAGCTAGTTGGAGAAAGTTGGATGGAATGTCATCTGGGGCATTAGAGCAAGGTTTTAACTTTTGTAGGAGCTTTTTTATAGTGTGGGTAGGAATGGATTTGAGAGTAAAAGGGGAGGACTTAGGGTTCATGGATGTTAAGTTTTTGTTATCAGTTAAGTTGGAGGGGATGTTGTTATGGAAAGACGAGGTGAGTTTGCCTATGGAGTCAATGAAAAAGGAGGTAAATTGGGTAGCTAAGTGGAGGTCTGGTGTGTCTGGGTCAGGGCAAGGGTTCTCTTTTTTTGCCTCGGGATAATATTGATGAAATACTATTCCAAAATTTTCTGGGGTTGGTTTTATGATTATTTTGAAGTTTAAGGTAGTAGGATTTCAGGTCAGTGGCTATTTGTTTTTTTATTTGATTTCACAGTTGCTTGTATTCAGCAAGAGAGTTGGGTGTTTTGCATTTTTGGTAGTATTTCCAGATTTTATCTCAGCGATGCATAAGTAGTTTTGTGTCTTTAGTTAGCCAGGGGCCTGTTTTGGATCTGAGTCTTTTGGTTCTACTGGGGGCGAAGTGGTTAAGTATATTAGTGAAAATTCTATTGAAATGTGAGACTGTGGCATCTAAAGGGAGGGACTTTAGAGGGTTCCAGTCTATCTGTTTTAAGGTATTAGAGAAAATTAGGGGGTTGAAGTTTTGCACGTTGTGGGTGGTAATGTGTCTGTGTTGAAAGAGGATGGTGGAGGGGGAATGGCATATGTAGGCAGGGAGAAGGTCACTAAGGGAGTCTGAGAGAGTACCACTATCAGAAACTCAGTTTGGGTGGGAGACTAGTATCCAGTCAAGGATGCTACCTGTGGTGTAATCTTTATTTGGTCTAGTAGGAGTTTTGATTAGCTGTGTGAATTGATATAGGTTGATGCTTTGAGAAGGGGTAGATGAGTCAATGGAAGACCAGTTTATGTTGACATCACCTAGGATTATAGTCTCACTATTTATGTTGGAAGTGAACCAGGAAAGAATATCTTCCAGTATAGGGATATTGTTACCATGAGGAATGTACAGGGAGGCAATGCATAAAGTTTTATTGTTATTTACTTTGAGAAGGGCGAGGGTTAGCTCGGCGATGTCAAATGAGGGTATGGGCTTAGTATAGGGTGTTACTGTTAAGGAGGAGGAGAAGAGTAAGGCTACTTCTCCACCTTTCTTTTGAGGTCTGCCACTTCTTATAAGTTTATAGTTAGGGTGTATAATTTCGGTATCTTTTATGTGTGGTTTTAGCCAGGTTTCTGTGATAGAGACAATATCAGGCTTGTTATGAGAGATCCAGGGGTGAAAGGAAGGTATTTTATTACAAAGGCTCCTGGCATTAAGTGTGGCAAGGAGAAGAGATTTGAGGTGCAGGGGACAGCTATGTGAATGTGGTTTAGAGGTGGAGTTGTATGAAGGCCCTGGGTTAGGGTGTATGTCTCCAGAACGGAGGAGGACGGTGATAAATTTTGAGTAGAGTATGGATAGGTATCTATTTTATAATGGGTTATAGGTGTAGATATTGGAACCTAATGAGGTGAGTTTGGTGGGTATGGGAAGTGGTTTACTAAGGGTAAGGAAGAGCTTCCTTTGAAATAGAAAAGATTCATTATGTTTGTAGAGGTGGGGGGAGGCTTGGGTTGTAAAGGGAAAGTCTTTTTTTAATGTAAATTGCAGATGTATGAAAGGAAGGGGAGTGCTGAAACTGTGGGAAACTAGTAAGGTAGAGTAAGCAGAAGAGGATTAGGCTTAGAAATAAGGGTATTAGAGCATAGGCAGATTTTGTTTGCATGGTGGGAGACAGAGTATGAGTTGAGTGAGAAGGACGTGTACAAAGAGAGATGGTTAATAAGTTTGAGAGGAGAGGATTAGAATGAAATGTGTGAGGGTGTATTCACAGGGATATAGAAGGGTGGAGTGGAGGGGGGAAAAGGCAGTTGTAGTAGTGAGTGGATAAGGAGTAAGTGGGGGACAATAT